>NW_026904504.1:0-17617 GCF_024500275.1 Phycodurus eques | reverse complement strand
AATCTCTCAAGGATGGTAAACTACATCCTTGTGCTTTTCTCTCCAAAAAACCGACCCCAGCTGAGAGAAATTATGACATTGGTGACCGTGAACTGCTGGCTGTCAAGGTGGCTTTGATGGAGTGGAGGCACTGGCTAGAGGGGACACAGACTCCGTTTTTAGTATGGAGAGATCATAACCTTGAGTATATTAAATCTGCTAAAAGATTAAATGCGAGGCAAGCTCGATGGGATCTGTTCTTCACTAGATTTAATTTCATGTTATCCTACCGACCTGGTTCTAAAAATGGTAAGCCAGATGCTTTGTCACGTATTTTCTGGGAAAATAATTCTTTGTTCGACCCTAAGACTATTTTGCCCAAGTCATGTTTCATTTCCGCTTTTGTTTGGGACGTTGAAACTGCAGTTAAAGAGGCTCTGAAAAACACTCTTCGCCCTGAAGATTGCCCTGAAAACAGGCTTTATGTGGTTCCGACCTTAAGGGGAAGAGTCATCCACTGGGCTCACAGGAACCGTACTGTATGTCACCCAGGTATTGCCAAAACGCAATCAGTGGTCGAACAGCGCTTTTGGTGGCCTAATGTTAGGAGGGATGTTATCGATTACGTCAATGCTTGCCAGGTATGTGCTGCTAACAAGCCCTCTTGTCAACGTCCTTCTGGGGAGTTGCGACCCCTGCCAATACCACAAATTCCTTGGTCAGACATTTCCGTTGACTTTGTGACAGGATTACCGGCCTCGAAAGGAAATACCACAATTCTCACAGTTGTTGACAGGTTCTCTAAAATGGCTCACTTCATTGCACTCCCAAAACTCCCCTTAGCTAAAGATTCTGCAAAGTTAATGATTAATCAGGTATTGAGGTTCCATGGTTTCCCCGAGAATGTGGTGTCTGATAGGGGTCCCCAATTCATTTCGCAATTTTGGAAGGAGTTTTGCAATCCCATAGGTGCTACCGTCAGTCTGTCATCTGGGTTTCACCCTGAAACCAACGGCCAAACTGAGAGGCTGAACCAGGACCTGGAGACTGGGCTCCGATGTCTCGCTTCACAGGAGCCGCGATCCTGGTCTCAGAAACTGGTTTTGGTTTGAATTCTCCCACAATTCCCTCCCCTCGGCATCCACTGGTCTATCGTCTTTTCACGTTGTGCATGGTTACCAACCATCTCTGTTCCCTGCCATAGCCCCAGAGTCCACAGTTCCAGCGGCATTGACCTTGGTGAGACGCTGCAGGATGACCTGGGAGCGAGCCCGACAGATGCTGCTGCATCTGACGGTCCAACAAAGCCTCTGCTGACCGTCGGAGGACACCGGCCCCGAACTACAAAGTGGGTCAGCGAGTTTGGCTCTCGACCAAACATATTCCACTCCGGGTGGAGTCAAAGAAGCTCGCTTCCAGCTTCGTTGGGCCCTTCCCCATCACAAAGATCATCAACCCTGTCACCTTGAAGCTGAGGCTCCCAAGGTCGTTGCGGGTCCACCCTGCTTTTCACGTCAGCCTACTCAAGCCAGCCCGGGAGTCCCCTCTGGTCCCGCCAACGACGAATTTACTGGAAGAAAATCATTTTTTCAAGACCATTTCCGTTAAGTGACTCGACAGCGACTCTTATTGGTTGTAACTTTTTACGTCTCGACTGTCCACATTCATTATGGATACTTTGGAAATGCTAAAACAACAATGGTGCACAATTATATAATGTGCGCGGAAAGTAAATTTGGTCTTTTTTTTTTTTTTTCACCTTTGGGACACCTTTAAAAAACAGAGATATTCAAAAGAGCTAAGATCACCCAGTATAATTTCTTTACACTGAAGTAATGACTTAAAAATAACAGCAATACCACTGCCTTTTTTCCCTCTTTGACACAAAAAATTAAAATTTGCTGGTGTTTCCTCATTTGAAATGGTATTACAGCTACTTTCTGTGAACCATGTTTCATTTAGTAATCATTTAGTTTCATTTAGTAACAAAAAGTCCAGATCATAGATTCCAATGATGTCATTAATCAACATTGATGTATTACCCAGTGACCTGATACTGAAAAGAGCTAGTCTCACAGAGATAACTACAATGGTTTGATAGATTAACATTTTATCCTCACTAAGTTTGGAGTTCTACATTTTTTGTGCCATATTTCTTTGACCCACTTTCTGTCCCTTGCAATTACAGGGATGAAAAATGCCTGATCTCCATAGGGGTCTGATTTATTCTGGAAAATATCCCGCAGATATTAGTCAGATTTGCAGATAAGATTCTTCATTGGTGGAGGAGGGGGCCTCCGCATCTGAGTGGATGGTGTTTGCAGGCGAGGGGGATGGGAGGAAGATCTTGGCGTGGTGTGCGTTGGATTCCAATATTGACAATAGTCTTCATCCTGTCCATCACACCTAACAGAGAATTTAGGCTAGTAGAGAGTGAGTTTTGGGTTGGGCTTTGCTCCAATGGGGCAGTGAGGGGTGTGGGACATTCAACTGGGAGCGGTCCACTTATGAAAATCTCAGCATCCAAACATTGTAATTTTGTTCGGTGATTGTAGCAACCTGAGGCGTCACACAGTGACTCCCCCACACCTTGATAAACTGCATTCTTCCAAGCGGCCCTGCTGTTATACTACCACAAGAAGATGCCAACTGGACCCTAAAGTAATGAGCAGGTCCCCTCAAAATCTTTGTTTACAGTCATCAAAGAGTCCTTTTCTTCGTTTGAACTGGCAGCAGCCAAAAGGTGGCTCCTCTCTCCGGGAGACCAAACGTGCATGCAAGGCGCCACCCGCTGGCATTCAAGAGTACTGCAACCTGTCAACCCCCATCCCCTTGTTTGTTAACCAAGGCAATGTCCGTTTTGATATTTCACGAACACTGCAGAAATACTCAAAATGTATGCCTTGATGTCTGTGTCAGTGTGTCACCTTTACAAGCGCAGCTGGTAAAAGTGTTTGTCTTGATTTGACTCCAAGCAGCATGAAATGTGATTTGAACCATAAGCAGTTGATTTTCCAAGACTAAAGTTTAAACAGTCACTCTATATGCTTGACCTGTGAGTAAAGAGTACAAAGTTGGCGGTATTTTATATTAATATAGGTTTTTAATCCCATTCTATGGATCAAAATTGTAGACTACATTCAAGATGATGGGTGTGGTCTTTTCTGGTCCTCAGTCTTATCCGACAGCCCCCGGGTTACTTACCCGCTGACTCTCTTGGTCTCTTCCATCTTGGTTGTTCGCTCTTCTCTTGCTATCAGCTCCCCGGCTACGGGGCGGCCATCCCTCCCCTGCCCTTTCTTTGTTCGGGCACACGGCTCGGTCACTGCGAGCCTTGGGGATGGAGGCTCCCTAGCCTCCGTGGGTCGCTGCTCCTAAGCCTCCCGAACAGTTGCTGCTGAGCTACCAGATACACTCCCAGAAAACTTCAGCTCTCTGAACTTGCTAGCGGATCCTTGACCCAATGCAGGGGGGAGATGGTCATATTCCCCCAAGGAGGCGTGACGAACAACTATTTTTCGCCTTCCGCCACTTTTGTTTTATTTTTCTACATCTTTTTTCTTCTTCAACCAAACCTGTCTTCGTGCTTCCCGAGACAACTGAGACAGGCCACCCCACTTACCAGCCAATCTACGTTTGTGAGTAACACACCAGTGTTTGCCAGACTGTATAATATTAGTTCATAATAATTTCGGGGAAATTACGAGCTTCACACAAAATCCCAATTTTGCTCTCTCTCGCTTTGACTCAACGCATTAAACACTCACATTTTTACCATTATTAGGGTTATTTTCTTTCTTTAGTTAGACCCCTTTGTCTGTTTCCCTCTAGATCCCTTGTAGATGTAATTAAATATTCTATAAAATTCCACTCTTAGTTGTGTTTTGTGTGGGTTCAGTTTAACAATGAACCTCTGTTGTCTAGGACTCCAAACTTCAAAAAATGTAGCAACCTTCAGATTATGAAACTGATAAAAAGGTTTCTCGTCACTTTCCCTAAATGTTACACATACAGGAAGTCCTCGATTTACGAATGAGTTCCGTTCCTACGATGGCGACGTAACCCGAATTTCCGCGTAAGTCGGATTTCACCGTTAAAGTCGAAATTTATGTCGAAATACTTCTGGTATTCAACGGGTATTGTCCCACGTGATTGTGACAGCAAGCTCAGTGTGTGTGGGCGTGTGTGTCGATGTGTGAGTGAGACGGGACTGCGCAGGCATCGTCCGGTGGGACTGTGAAGGAGGAAGGAGTGCACGCCGGTGCGAGTGTGTAAAGTGGCAAGTGTAGTGACGGCAACCGGGGAAGAGTAGCGATTAGCGGAGGACCCGTTGACGTTGAATGTGTAGAGGAGCTAATAAAGCCATTAAAGCAGCAAATCGGTGCGTCGTGCGTTTATTGTCGCCACCACCCAGCTCAGCTGTGCAACGAGAGAAGGGAGTCAACCCCTGCGTCTCCCGACCACGGTCAGGTGACCGTAGCAGGAAAGGTTAACACTTCGTATAAAGAAACTAAAATTCATTAAAATAATAAAAAAACAAGATTCTGTACTTACCAATACTGCTGAGTGTGAAAAAAGGAGGGCGAAAAAGGCAACGATACTCCCGGTGCACAAACACAGACAAGCACTATGCACTAGCTAAGCAGAAACACTATGGTGCTGGGACAAAAAGGCGGTCGAGGCACGGGCGTCGTAAAGTCGAAACGTCGTAGGTCGAGTGAGTCATAACTCGAGGACTTCCTGTATAAAAAGTGACGTGGTGTCCTCTATGAGACAAAATTTGTTTGAATTTAATGGCAAAAACGTGAATCGGAATAACCCGGAAGTGAACGCAGGCATTTACCTTCCTTTGTATCTTTTGAAAATTAATTACATTTTAAATTAATTAATCTTGCCTCAGTACGTCTGATTGCTGCTTGAGAACATCCAGGGCCCCTGTGTGTATAATGACAGATTTCACAGTTGGGTGCTGATTATCGATCTCCAGGATTTTTTTTTAGAGATATCAGACACCATGTCATTGGTAAAACACCAGACTTTGGTCTTCTTCTCACGACAAAAACGTTTCCCATCCTTGACAGCTCCATCACCAACTATTAACGTTTGGAGTGCCATTTTTTTCTTGTATGATTTAGTTTCATACCTTTCAGTGGTGGTGGGGGATGAGCATTCTTGGTCAGGGCCTTGTAAAAGTGGCTCAAATCTATTGGTAAGTCTGATGTCAATGTTTTGGATGGACTTGCGTCCTTTTTTCTTGCCCTTTGCTGGAGCGACCGTCCACGGCCGCTCACTCGGGGTTGAAGCAGCTCACAACGCAGGATTCCTCGGTAATCTGCTGGTGTTGTGTCCTCCCTTTTAGATGTCCCATATGTTTGGGATTTTCTCCCAGTAAATTCCAGGGAGAACTGCTGAATGGTCCATTACCATATCCACAGTCCACATCCGTCCTCTTTGTTGAGCTAAGTGGCTGTCTGTTATCACACTTCTGCTCACCATTTTGAGACATCGGTACAGTGGTTTCATTCTCCGACTGTCCATTTACATCCACATACACTTCAAGACGGTGGATTTTTGTTTCCAGAATTGACATCCTCTGCAGCAGTCCGCGATAGTCCTCAGTGGAAAAGGGAGGCATCTTGATTACTGGTCTTTTTGCTAATAGCATGCTTTTGCTAATTAGCAGGCCACGCTCACGTAATGGTGAGAGGGTATCAGAAAATATTGGAATATGGCAATAACTGACTGTATCTACAAAAAAAGTACAGTCCCACAGGTTTAAAAATATCCAGGAATCGCTGCTTCTAAAAAATTTTTAAGAAGAAAAACAAGCTTATCAGGAAGAAAAACTGTAAACAGAAGCAAAGCAAGTCGAGCGAGCAAAAAAAGCGTGTGCACTGTATGAGAGTGAGAAGTAGAACGTATCACAACCACTTACGAAAACAAGAAACTTTATTTGGAAGGAGATAGTGGAGAAGTCTATCTATGGCGAGCAGATATGACATTTAAAAGCAAAATTTAACTAATACGGAATCAACATTATAAATATCAACAACGTCTGTGTTATGAGTTGTAAATACATTTTGAGGATATAGTGAGGATAAGCGGTACAGAAAATGGATGGATGGATGAATGAAGGAATATCTGTAACGTAATTGTGGCTCTTTTTGATAGGACAGATAGAGATAAGTGCAATTCAGTTTAGGTATCGGCAGCATCATTTTGTCTCTTTTGCCATTCATGTGTCTCGGGTTTCTCATGAAATACAATTCAGTTGCAGATCTCACCAGTTGAATTCCGGATATCTGCAACTGAATTATAGCTGTCTGTGATTCCTGTTTGAAATATCTACAAGCCAAGTTCATTTTGACTAGTCATGGGACAAGTTATAGTTATCGACAATGTAATTTTTCCCGGTTAAAACTTGATTGAAGATATATGAAAACTGACAAGTCGATAGTCTCTTGAATTGAACTAAATTAAGGATATATGTAACGGTGCACTGGAATTATGACTAGTAAGAATAAAATTGTAGACATCTCAAACTGGAGTTACAGATATCTACAATGCTGTTGCAGATAAGCATAATTCACATTGCGGATATCTGCGACTGCATTTTAGATATATGTCATGGCGAATATACACAAATGGCAAACAGATGCAACATTTAAAAGGGACAGTAAGTTTGACTATCTGGAACAAACAAAATTACATACACTCTAAAAATTATTGGGTCAAAAACAACCCAAAATGGGTTATTTGGATAACCTAATGCGTTCCTGAAGTTGGACCCACCCAACGAGTGGTTATTATAGACCAGCGGGTCTGGGTTAGGGGGTTTGATCCTGCATTTTGGGTTGGGGTTGTCTACCCCAAAATTGGCTGAACACGACCCCCGCTGTTGGGTCGAACGCGACCTTGCCGTTGGGTCGAATGTGACCCTACTGTTGGGTCGAATGTGCTCTTGCAGTGGGATTGGTCAAATGTGCAACAGAAAGTGGCCTAAAACAACCATCCATCCATTTTTGTACCGCATTTCCTCACTAGGGTCGCGGGTGTACTTAAGCCCACCCCAGATGACTTTGGGCAAGAGGCGGGGTCCATTCCGAATTGGTTGCCAGCCATTCACATTGAACTTTTCTACAAATAATAAATGTCTTATATTAATGTAGGCATGAGTAACTTGACTCTTGTACTTACTGTTCCACTTCACCATATAGGAAGCAGTCAGCAGGTGGCTCCAAGTCGCAGCTGAATCAAATAAGTGCAATCAAACAAAAATGGCAACTTGAAGAAGGCGGGTTTCTCAAACCAATGGTGGTGTACCTGCAACCCAATGTAGTTGACCAATCTCAGAACCATCAGCTAATACCAATGGCTGGGTTGTGAAATCGATGCATTTTTTGTGTGATGTGGGCAGGGAATCTCTTAGACAACAGATGGATTAATAATGTTCTCAAGTTTTTATTAATCCAATGTTGGTTCAAATTGACCAAACCTCTGACCCGACTTCACCAAATCAACAGTTGAGTTACAAGTTTGACCCAGCTTTTTTTAGTGTGGACATACATACATACATACATACATAAAGTAGAACACAGATCTGCAATATCATTTTGCTAAGGACAAATTATATCACTTTTGCAATTGATGTGTATGGGGTTTGTTATTACATTTATCTACTCTTAAGCCGTCAATATCTACAGGTGAATTATGGATATCTGCAATGGAATAGTGGAAAATCTAATACTCCAGTTAGCAATATCAACAGTACTTGGAGATATCTGACAAACCTTATACGCACGAATGGTAAAAGTGACATCATTTTTCCTTAAGGCGACATTACATTGAAGAAATTTGAAATGACAATTGTGGATAGGAAGAATGTGGTTGCGGATATCTCAAATGTTCGTTTTGAGTAGGTAAAACTGAATTACAGATGGCTGTAATACGTCATGCGTCATGTTGAAAGGACTTGCCATATAGGAGTCGAACATATCAGACACCCAACGGAAATACTTTCATTGATGAACATTATTCAGGGATTTTTATAAAACTTTGTTCAATGAGAAATAAGAATGCAATTGCATTTGTAATCTCATTATTGTTTCATATGGATCACATCAACAGTACTCTCTTTCAAACTGTTTGAATGAGAACGATTAATCAACAGCACCCCAATGTGGCAAATTAGCTACATGAAATTATAGCTACATCATCCATCCATTCATTTCCCATACAGTTTTTTTCCTCATGGATTTAGTTTTAATGTGAAATAAGGAAAAGTCAATAGGGCGCTACTGACACCTAGTGGGATGTAGTACGAAAGACATCATTTTAGATTGGTCGTTCTAGTTTAAATTAATGATATTGTCCCAACATTATATTCAAAACTTTGCTTAATAATACGAATAAAACTCAAGGATGGTTCTGATTTTTGATACCCGCATACAAATTGGGATTTGAAAATGTAATTACAGCTAATCACACAGACGTTATTGATAACTATCATCTTAATTCCGTATGAGTAAAATTTAGCTTTTAAATGTTGAATCCGCTTGCCAGAGTTAGACTTCACTATCTCCTAGCAAATACAGTTTCTCGTTTTCGTAAGTGAATGTGAGACGTTCTAATTTCCTCACAATTTGTAACTTCTCTTTCTGAATGATTGATAAAGTCTTCAGTGCTCTCTGACATTATGTGCACTTGCACATTTTAATATGAATTAATCAACAATTAGTAATCACCAAAAGTATATATATTTTTAGCGTTTTATGATGAAGTCATTTTCCAACAGCAACACTTATTTAGCCTTTACGTAAGAACACTGAGATGTCCCAGGTGACCTGAACATCACTTTGGAAAACGAGTGATCAAGTTAGGTTAGCTAAACAAATTTGATGATAAAAATTGCATTTTCGCCATCAACGACTGAAAGAAAATGTTAATACAGAAGACAGACTCCTGTAAGTTGTCAACCTCCTACGAGTGACCAGTCAGAAGATTTTAAGGACGCTAAATTGGATATGATGTCACTTCACATCAATAGGTAAAGCTAATTGAGACACACGGGGCCTACTCGTGACCATACATTACTTTAAGATTATTATACTTAAGTATGATAACCAAACTACATTTGTTTACAAATATGTGTTTGTTTTCTTTTGTTTTATGCTTTCAGTAGTCTCAGTAGCTTACAGTAGTTAAGTATTTCAGGAGAGGTTGGTTTTGCTTTCACTGTCGTTTTTTTGCATTAATTCTTGGGGAGGGCATGCTTACTGTTTTTGGATATACGTTGAAATGTTTAATGGCCAATATTCATGTCTTTTGACGTTCCTGGCATGTTTTTAGTTGATTATTAAGACTTATCGCATGACAAATTGGAACGTTGGGTAACCAAATTAGGCGGCACGGTGGTAAAATGACCCCTTTCACTGTGGTGTTTTTATGTGTGTTGCATTGTATTTCAACAACTTTAACAGTTAAGTCAAATATATACTTAAGGATCCAAACCAAAAGTTGCGCTTTTTAGCGAGCTGGACGAGATCCTTCCTGTTGTCTACAATTTCCTGACGTTTACTGAGGTAAAAAAAACAAACAAACAAAAAGACCGAATTTACTTTCCGCGCACATTATATAATTGTGCACCATTGTTGTTTTAGCATTTCCAAAGTATACGTAATGAATGTGGACACTACTCCCTGCCCACTCGAGACGTAAAAAGTTACAACCAATAAGAGTCGCTGTCGAGTCACTTAATGTAAATGGTCTTGAAAAAATTATTTTCTTCCAGTAAATTCGTCGTGGCGTATGTATTAATGATAATGTAGTTACATGAACTCTGAATTAACAATCAAGAGTAAATGTTTTAGTACAACTGAGAGTAAAATAAATTCAGTTGACAATGGAAAAAAAAATGAGAATATTGAATTCTCAGACAGAATTCAGCCGAAGTAACCACCGAACTACCCGAGAGTATTGCACACTCAGAGAAAAGATCTTTTTATAGCTACATTACTCTGATTCCAAGGTTTAAAGAATGATATGTCATAGTACAAAGATGGTGTGACTTACACAATGAGGGTTGATGACAATTGACGAGGAACTGTCAGTTTGGGAATATGAAGCAAAGAAAAGGAAAATGCTGGACGGCGCCCATGGTTCAATCCCGAGTAATGGATGGAGAAGAGGCGAATTCTGTGAGAGAATTGTTTCTTGAGGAAGTAACCACTGAGCTAGACCAGCGCAAGAAGACTCCCGAAAGATTGAAACATAACTTTAGTTGTACGTCATGAACTCGCAAATACAAATGAACACGGATTGGACGGGGGTGAAAACAGTTGGTTTAAATGCACTGGACGGGGCCGGTTGTTGCATCCCGAAGAAGGAATTGAGAAGAGCCGAAGACTGTGGTCGAATTACTTCGTGAGGAAGTAACCGCTGAGTTACATTTTCTTTTTTTTTTTAATTAGGAAATATATTGTATTTCAGTGTCGCTCCTGGTGAGCGCACATGCATCAGCAATGCAGCACAGCACACTGGAAAAACTTTCTCCTCTTGACCAAACAAGTAAGACGAGAGGATGCCACGTTCCTGATGAAACAGTGAATTAAACAGCTGCAGCTCGGGTTCTGACCAGAACAAAGAGGTCAGAGCATATTACTCCAATTCTAAAGTCTTTACACTGGCACCCAGTCAGCTTTAAAATAGATTTTAAAGTTCTGTTACTGGTCTATAAATTACTAAATGGTTGAAGTCCTGAATACACAAAAGAAATGCTAATCGGATATAAACCCAGTTGGGCTCTGAGATCTCCAGACTCTGGTCAAATAATGGAGCACAGAGTCCAAAGTAAACATGGTGAAGCAGAATTTAGCTATTAGGCTGCACACAAATGGAATAAGTTGCCAACAGAAGTGAAGTCAGCCCCAAGTGTGCATGTTTTTAAGTCCACTCTTAAACTCTTCTTTTTTCCCATGCCTTTTAGAGCATTTCCACTTTTAAATGATATTTCTTGCACTGTAAGCTGTTTTAATGGTACTTTATTTTTTTCCTCTTTGTTTTAAATGTTTATGAGCTGTTTTTCTTTGTTTTTAAATGCTTTTAATCATGTAAAGCACATTGAGTTGCCTTGTGTATGAAATGTGCTATATAAATAAATTTCCTTTGCTTTAAATGTCATCTTAATTCTTTAAAATTACAACAGCTAGAACAAAACATTTATATTATCAAATTCACGATCACAAAGAAAATCAAAGTTGTCTATATATATATATTTTTTAAAAGCACTGGACAGCACCCATGGTTCGATCCCTTGGAAGGGATTGAGAAGAGATGAATTCTGCAGGAGAACTATTTCAAGAGGAAGTAACCACTGAGCTACACCAGTGCAGACCAGTAATGGGAAGTTTTTATTCTAATATAAAACCCTAGTTCCGTGACCCAAAATTGGGTTTGGACGTGTGACATTCTATGGCACTCAAACGCACAGTGGTTACTTAATGTATATAAACTACTGAATGGTCACAATTGATAAATATACGAAATATTGCAGTCCAATTGTACTACTCTGGGTTAGAAGATAATGACGGGAATAATTATATTGCAACCTATTTTGGAAGTCAAAGCAAGATGCTGGATGTGTGCCTTTCCTATAAATATTTATGGGCATACTACCCTGAGATTACCTGATCTTGGAAGCTAAGCAGGGGTGGGTCTGGTTTGTACTTGGGTGGGAGGCTGGGTGGTCATACCAGGTATTGTAAGCAGTTTGTGACTTTTGACCGACAGATGGATTTAGGGTTAAAACAATGCCCACTTTTTGGCTCTGAGATCTCCAGACTCAGAAGCAGAATCATCTTTATTTGCCAAAAATATAAAAAACACAGAAGGAGTTAGAATTATTTTAATTTTTTTACAATTGTGCAAATGATTCAGTCATTTAGCAATTTAGAGCAGTTTGAAATGACTAATCGAGTGATAATCTGGTACAGTGACGATTGTGCAAATGGTGCACACTTCAAGAAATTTAAGCAGTTTAAAGTGGCGAGTTGCTATAATCTGGAACAGTGTCAATTGTGCAAATGGTGCAGATGCTTCTCAAGCACATGAGTGTCCAGTATTGGTTAACAAAAGATATGCCAAAAGTGATGAGTGACGAGACAACAATAGTGAGTGCACAAATAATGTATAAATTGGCCCGACAGAGATGTGACAACAATCTGAAGATAAGATTGGCAGCATGTTACAATGGAATCAGAATCAGAATCATCTTTATTTGCCAAGTATATCCAAAAAACACACAAGGAATTTGTCTCCGGGAGTTGGAGCTACTCTTGTACGACAACAGACAGTCAATTGACAGAGAACACTTTTGAGACATAAAGACATTGACAAAAAACAGTCACTGAGCAATAAAGGGTTGCTCGTTATGTGATAATGCCGGTACATGATTTTTTTTTTGACAATTGTGCAAAAATATGCACAAGAGTCCTCGAGCACTTAGAGCAGTTCGAATGACTAATCCTGCAATAGGATTAGTGCAATCCTGCACTAAGGATGGGGTTTCAAGGTGAAAACATGGGACCAACACCTGCCACGTCCCGGCCACGTCCTTCTCTCTGATGATTCCTGCTGAGTCATCTTCTTGAAGGCAAGACATCTTCCTTTCTCAAAATCGTCCATAATACTAATGCAAGCTAAGCAAATAAATGATAACTTCTACAATATATTTAACATTTCCCTCCTGTTTATCATGGAGTTGCACAAATTCTCATGTCATCTTACAGTCACTTCATTTCGATTTTTAACTGTAGAATCATTTTTATGAAACAAATACATTTACACTCAGAGTAATTTTGTCATACATTAATGTTGTAGTTTAAACATCATAATCATCTGGATCAGGAAACAAATCAGTTAAAGCAAAATCATCATCATCATCATCATCTTTATCATCAAACAGTAATGGATACATCAGCTCCATACGGTTCTCCATGTGGGTTATGGCTGTGGTGATTAATCTCCTGATTAAAGCCCGAATGCATGGGATACAACAACATCCACACAATGTCAGAATGGCTGCAAAAACAGCAATTGATATCAATATTGGTGAAATTAGGGTTTTGTATTTACCAAAAACGTCCATCCAGCTGTCACACAAGGAATGCTGATTGAGGGTCCGTAGACCATCGATGGCTCTGGTCAAGCTGCCATCTGAAGCAGTATTGTTTGGAATGTATGTACATTGTTCTCCAAACATACCGCAAACACCTCATCATGTTTATACAAGTAAAATTACTCGGTGCTACTAAAGTAGAAAACATTGGTTTGTGTTTGTCTGCTTTTGTTTCGGGATATATAGCATCCCATGATTTACACCTCTCAGTTGGTATCATTCAGGGTGGGACGTCCCATATACCACATAAACAAAACCAACACCATAGTAACCAAAGTTGCTACGTAACAACCTATTGAATCTCGTAACCAACGCGGGTGTACCTTTCTGCTGAGTTCTCACTAAACGGGTTGGTGTCTTTTTTCTTCACTGACCAGCAAGCGTTTTCAGAATCTCGATGTGTCGATGTATCTGTGCCACCATCCCTCCGGTTGAGACATGTGACACACCATGGCTCAATATAGCAGCCCATTTGAATAGGTTTTTTTTTGGAAGTATTTGTTTCCCTTCTGTGCTAATGTAAATTTAATTTTGTAGTTTTGCACCTTGTTTTTCCCAATAATTGCGTTCTTGTCTGTGATTGGCTGGGAACCAGTTCAGGGTGTACCCCGCCTCCTGCCCGATGATAGCTGGGATAGGCTCCAGCACGCCCGCGATCCTAGTGAGGAGAAGTGGCTCAGAAAATGGATGGATGGATTGCGTTCTTGTTGTGGAATATGCATATTGGCTATCAGTATAGATGGTAACATCTTTATTTATCATGAGTTTGCATGCCTCGGTTAATGCTACTCATTCAGCATGCTTGTTCAGTCAATTCCTAACAATCATGCTGCGTGCCTTCATCAGGTAAGTGTATTAGTGTGGCTGGATTTAAGGTTGTGCATCGCTCAACAGTCAAATGTGGTTGTGACAGCAAGATGGCCATGCAAGATAAATGTCTTGCAGGTGCTAAAAACGCCATATTCGTTTGCAATAGGAGAGCAGACACTGTATGTGGGCCCTTAAGAGTTAATGGATGAAATAACACAATTGTGGAACTGCTCTCCACTGCCATCAAGGCTGCCACAACTGCTCTGACACAATGCGGTTATGCACACGTCACGCTGTCCAATTTAGTCGAAAAATAAGCTATTGGTCTTAGCTTATCACCGTATTGTTGTGTAAGTACGGAGGTCATGTAATAGTTTTTACAGTCTACCATTTGAATGAATGATTTATCATAATTTGGAAGGGCCAGCGCAGTACTGGACACCAAATGTTGTTTAATGTCACAGAAGGCATTTTCTGCCTCTGTATTCCATTAAACAGGTGATGTCATTTTCAGGTTGTCTTCATACATTAATTTTGACAATGGTGCAACAATTTCTGCATTGTTTGGAATCCATGCTCTACAATAATTTGTCAGACCTAAAAATGACATCATATGTTTCTTCGTCTGTGGTTTAGGATTTTTTAAGACTATAGCTTTCCTGTCTTCTAATATAGTCCTTCCTCCTACACTTAAATTATGGCCTAGATATTTGACTTGCCTTTTATACAATTGTAATTTATTTTTGCTAACTTTATGTCCCTCTTCTGCTAGATGATGCAGTAAGGCCAATGAATCTTTGATGCATGTCTCTCCATCTGGAGATGCCTTTGCACAATGAAATGTGTGGGACACTTGCATTTTTATACAGTTCCTTTAATTTGTCTGGTAAAATGATTCCTGCCACGACTTTTGCTTCATTGTCTGAGTTCAGATAATCTACAGTAATTTTAGCAGGTGTCGCATGTCTTAACCTTTTCTCATATCAATTTCTAATTTGTAGGGTGTGATGCCGTCTACGGCCTTTTTCTCATCCTCATTAGTCCAGGTCCTATAGACCAAAAAAAAAGGATTTTGGAGTTGAACATATTTCCAGTCTTTACACGTTAAGCGTTCTTTTGGATCCATTTTACTGTTATTTTTTCCCATTTTGTGAATTTGGAAGTCAGTTTATTTGCACCTAGAGTGACCTCAATACTGACTTTATTCAAAATGACAGGGTGACAATGAACGTCCGGGTTTTGGTAATCCTCAAACTTCTACCCACACGGGGCGGAGGATTCTTGCATCTGCTTCCAAACCCAGTTGTCACTTATAATCCTGTCTTAGACATTCATACTTTTACACATTCACACGATACTAGTAACATTTTTACAAACACACGGAATCACGGAATTTAAGTACGTACAGGACTCCGCCGTCCTCGGGGAATTTCTCGAACTCCGCCGTCCCTCTTTTACTTGCCAGTGACTCGTATTACACAAGGTTTATTCTGCCGCAGAATTCTTTCTCGCGCAATTCACTCACTCTTTCATCCTTTTAAAAAAAAAATTAACTCACCAAAGTTGTCTTCAATCCTGTGGATTGTCGTCAACCTTCAGATCCCAGTTGAGGAGAACAAAGACCAGTCCCGTAAAGAGTCTTACTTGCCGTGGCCACGGTCTCTTAACTGAATCCTCAGGTGTGTTGACATCCGTCTCGAAGGACCAATTTTAATGTTGGATCTATCTCGCCCAACACCTATAAAAATAGACACAAAGGAATGAAGACGCTGGTTTCTTTTTGCTCATGAGGAGAACATGTGGGAGATTGTTCAGTTACATTCTCCTATCACGCTCTAAACAATCTCCCCCGTTGCTCCTGTATTTATTTAAAATAGGGAGGTATCTAAGTTACAAGACATAACATACTAAGGGGAGGGTTTCAAGGTGAAGATATGAGATTAACACCTGGCTATGTGTCCTTGGTCAAGGTGCCCTTTTCTGATGATTCCTGCTGAGTCATTTTCTTGAAGGCGAGACATCTTCCTCTCCCCCACGGTCAGCAAGCAACCATCAAAATTGTCTACAATACCAATGCAAGCCAGCAAATAAATGATAACTTTGTACAATTTATTTAACACATATCAATAATTGTCCTAAACGTGGGTGTCCAGGATCAAAGGTGAAGAAGAACTTTTTGACTGCGCTGTAGCCTATTGCAGCTTCCCCAGTCACATTTTGCAACCTTTAGAAATTGTTTAATGGTGGTTCACAGCGCTCTGCTTCTGACGGGCATCCAACAAAGACGCCATTTCCAAAATGGCTGACAGGAAAAGAACAGGCTTAAACAAAACTTTTTTTTTTAATTCACCTTCAAACAAGTATTTCAACTACAAACTGAACATTTCACTGATTAGTAGGTTAAATTAAATTGTCCTCATTACTTTTGGACTGCCCCTTTTATTTTCCATCGGTTAGTTTTGGCACTGTCAGAGACAAGTGGCTGCTTGGAAAAGCATTTTTATTTTCATTCGTGTAGGCAGCACTTCATAACTAAGCAGGCTTATTAAACTTGTCATTTCGTGTGGAGATTCATGCATGTGGAGCAAGCAGCGGACACACAAAGTTAAGAACGCTTTGTTCACCAACGCATTTTCGGAAATAGGCAACTAACACAAGATTTACTTTGTTGTGTAATTTCACACAAGAAGAGTGAGCAGGCATTACAGACAGCCAACTATTTGCATAGAAGCCGTGAAAAAGATCATTTTCTATAATATGTCCCCTTACAAATTTTGTCCTTGACCTCATCTGTTTGTCTTCATCTCAGAACATCTTGAAGCAGCTCGTGGACGCAGCAGTCATGATGGACGCTGCAAACGTTTTCCATCGTGACATCAAGATCGAAAACGTCCTCATTGACACCAGCTCCGATTTCCCTCGTGTCTGGATCATCGATCTTGGAAACGGCGGCTTTGGAACCACTTTGGTGCACAAGAATTTCCTTGGTACAGTGTTCACCTCCTGCTCTTCATTCACGTCTGCTGTTGTTCTCAGGCTGAGTCTCATCATTTCTCTCTGTATGTCTTGTAGGAACCATTGACTTGGCTCCTTCAGAAGTTGCTGCATGTGGGGAGTACAAGGCCAACCCCACCACAGTTTGGCAGCTCGAGACTGCTCTTTGAAATTCTGCATTGCGCTACATTTGAAGCGGAGGAGTTCTTCCTCAGGCTGGAAATCGACGCAAGGCTCTCTCACAGTAAGTTTAAGGATCCAGTCAGTACTGGCCATGATTCTGTCAGCAGCGTTGCAGTTCGTAGACCACTGAAGTTGCCATCTTCAACTTTTTCTTGCATCTGTCCTCGCAGCCTGCCAAGATCTGCTGAGCGCATGCCTGACAAGAGACCCTGACGCCTGTGCCATTCTGTCCCAGCTTCAACAGCACCCTTGGTTTCACTGAGGCAGCACGGAAGACTACTGATCAGCCTATTTTATTCCTGAAATTCATATCAACTGTATATATTGCTGTACAAAGAGATCCAACGGTGACAAGATGCTTCAATTTTGAAATCACACCGTGTTTATACTGTATATTTCCGTATTATTTTATGGTTTTTATGTTCAGACTTTTTAGCTTTACTGTCATTCCAAAGACTTTTTAGAATGGTACACATT
>NW_026904503.1:5000-7500 GCF_024500275.1 Phycodurus eques | reverse complement strand
AAATGCAGCGGCACTCAGTCCCAAAACGGACCCGCATGGATCCCAAAATGCAGCGGCACTCAGTCCCAGCAAAGTACCAGCACGCATCCCAAAATGTCACAAAGTCGCCTATCCGGAGCTCACGCAAAGCATCTTGCACAGTCTCAGCAAAGCCCAGCATTCATCCCAAAATGTAACAAAGTAGCCTTAATGCCCGAGGTCCATGCGGGAAATCAGAGCTCCCTTCCGGGACTCAGATGAGACGAGCTCCATGCTGGAAGTGAGAGCCCCATGCCTAATGCCCGAGGTCCATGCGGGAAATCAGAGCTCCCTTCCGGGTCTCAGATGAGACGAGCTCCATGCTGGAAGTCAGCGCTTAATGCCAGAGGTCCATGCGGGAAATCAGAGCTCCCTTCTGGGACTCAGATGAGACGAGCTCCATGCTGGAAGTCAGAGCTTAATGCCCGAGGTCCATGCGGGAAATAAGAGCTCCCTTCTGGGACTCAGATGAGACGAGCTCCATGCTGGAAGTCAGAGCTTAATGCCAGAGGTCCATGCGGGAAATCAGAGCTCCCTTCTGGGACTCAGATGAGACGAGCTCCATGCTGGAAGTCAGAGCGTAATGCCAGAGGTCCATGCGGGAAATCAGAGCTCCCTTCCGGGTCTCAGATGAGACGAGCTCCATGCTGGAAGTCAGCGCTTAATGCCAGAGGTCCATGCGGGAAATCAGAGCTCCCTTCTGGGACTCAGATGAGACGAGCTCCATGCAAGCCAAAGATCCCAAAATGCAGCGGCACTAAGTCCCAGCCTGGACCCCAAAACGGACCATCATGTATTCCAAAATGCAGCGGCACTCAGTCCCAAAACGGACCCGCATGGATCCCAAAACGCAGCGGCACTCAGTCCCAGCAAAGTACCAGCACGCATCCCAAAATGTCACAAAGTCGCCTATCCGGAGCTCACGCAAAGCATCTTGCACAGTCTCAGCAAAGCCCAGCATTCATCCCAAAATGTAACAAAGTAGCCTTAATGCCCGAGGTCCATGCGGGAAATCAGAGCTCCCTTCCGGGACTCAGATGAGACGAGCTCCATGCTGGAAGTGAGAGCCCCATGCCTAATGCCCGAGGTCCATGCGGGAAATCAGAGCTCCCTTCCGGGTCTCAGATGAGACGAGCTCCATGCTGGAAGTCAGAGCTTAATGCCAGAGGTCCATGCGGGAAATAAGAGCTCCCTTCTGGGACTCAGATGAGACGAGCTCCATGCTGGAAGTCAGAGCTTAATGCCAGAGGTCCATGCGGGAAATCAGAGCTCCCTTCTGGGACTCAGATGAGACGAGCTCCATGCTGGAAGTCAAAGCCCCATGCTTAATGCCCGAGGTCCATGCGGGAAATCAGAGCTCCCTTCTGGGACTCAGATGAGACGAGCTCCATGCTGGAAGTCAAAGCCCCATGCTTAATGCCCGAGGTCCATGCGGGAAATCAGAGCTCCCTTCTGGGACTCAGATGAGACGAGCTCCATGCTGGAAGTCAAAGCCCCATGCTTAATGCCCGAGGTCCATGCGGGAAATCAGAGCTCCCTTCTGGGACTCAGATGAGACGAGCTCCATGCTGGAAGTCAGCGCTCCATGCTTAATGCCCGAGGTCCATGCGGGAAATAAGAGCTCCCTTCTGGGACTCAGATGAGACGAGCTCCATGCTGGAAGTCAGAGCTTAATGCCAGAGGTCCATGCGGGAAATCAGAGCTCCCTTCTGGGACTCAGATGAGACGAGCTCCATGCTGGAAGTCAGAGCGTAATGCCAGAGGTCCATGCGGGAAATCAGAGCTCCCTTCCGGGACTCAGATGAGACGAGCTCCATGCTGGAAGTGAGAGCTTAATGCCCGAGGTCCATGCGGGAAATCAGAGCTCCCTTCTGGGACTCAGATGAGACGAGCTCCATGCTGGAAGTGAGAGCCCCATGCCTAATGCCCGAGGTCCATGCGGGAAATCAGAGCTCCCTTCTGGGACTCAGATGAGACGAGCTCCATGCAAGCCAAAGATCCCAAAATGCAGCGGCACTCAGTCCCAAAACGGACCCGCATGGATCCCAAAATGCAGCGGCACTCAGTCCCAGCAAAGTACCAGCACGCATCCCAAAATGTCACAAAGTCGCCTATCCGGAGCTCACGCAAAGCATCTTGCACAGTCTCAGCAAAGCCCAGCATTCATCCCAAAATGTAACAAAGTAGCCTTAATGCCCGAGGTCCATGCGGGAAATCAGAGCTCCCTTCCGGGACTCAGATGAGACGAGCTCCATGCTGGAAGTGAGAGCCCCATGCCTAATGCCCGAGGTCCATGCGGGAAATCAGAGCTCCCTTCCGGGTCTCAGATGAGACGAGCTCCATGCTGGAAGTCAGCGCTTAATGCCAGAGGTCCATGCGGGAAATCAGAGCTCCCTTCTGGGACTCAGATGAGACGAGCTCCATGCTGGAAGTCAAAGCCCCATGCTTAATGCCCGAGGTCCATGCGGGAAATAAGAGCTCC
>NW_026904502.1:0-17881 GCF_024500275.1 Phycodurus eques | reverse complement strand
ACCTCTGAGAGGCTTTGAAGTGGCCTCCCCTGAAAGCTGGATCCCAAGGATTGTCTGTGTGAATTCCTAGCCCGCTAGGCTGAAATTAAGCGACCTAAAGTCGTGCCGAAGTAAAATAGGTCGTCATGGTACTCGAGCGAAACTGAATGCTTTAAAGCTCGCCGCTCGGCCCCACAGCCGTCCAGAGACTCGGGGAATGAGGCCTCCCCTGAAAGCTGGATTCCCACCGATCGTTTGTTTCAAATCTTAGCCCAGTAGCTGAAAAGTAGGCGCTAAAAAGTCCTGCCAAAGTCACATAGGTTGTGATGTTACAATTTAGTCAATAAAGGCCTCCTACTGGACCGAAACTGAGTGCTTTGACGCTCGCCGCTCGGCCCCCACAGCCGTCCAGAGACTCGGGGGAGGACTCTCCTGAAAGCTGGATTCCCACCGAACGTTTGTTTCAAATCCTAGCCCAGTAGCTGAAAAGTAGGCGCTAAAAAGTCCTGCCAAAGTCACATAGGTCGTCATGTTACAATTTAGTCAATAAAGGCCTACTACTGGAGAGAAACCAAGTGCTTTGACGCTCGCCGTTCGGCCCCACAACTGTCCAGAGACTCGGGGGAGGCCTCCCCTGAAAGCTGTATTCCCACCGATCGTTTGTTTCAAATCTTAGCCCACTAGCTCAAACGTGAGCGCTAAAAAGTCTTGCCAAAGTCACATAGGTCGTCATGTTACAATTTAGTCAATAAAGGCCTCCTACTGGACCGAAAACGAGTGCTTTGACGCTCGCCGTTATGCCCCACGACCTCCGAGAGGCTTGGAAGAGGCCTCCCCTGAAAGCTGGATTCCCACCGATCGTTTGTTTCAAATCTTCGCCCAGTAGCTGAAAAGTAGGCGCTAAAAAGTCCTGCCAAAATCACATAGTACAATTTAGTCAATAAAGGCCTACTACTGGAGCGAAACTGAGTGCTTTAACGCTCGCCGTTCGGCCCCACAACCTCCGAGAGGCTTGGAAGAAGCCTCCCCTGAAAGCTGGATTCCCACCGATGGTTTGTATCAAATCTTAGCCCAGTAGCTGAAAAGTAGGCGCTAAAAAGTCCTGCCAAAATCACATAGGTCATCATGTTACAATTTAGTCAATAAAGGCCTCCTACTGGACCGAAACCGAGTGCTTTGACGCTCGCCGTTAGGCCCCACGACCTCTGAGAGGCTTTGAAGTGGCCTCCCCTGAAAGCTGGATCCCAAGGATTGTCTGTGTGAATTCCTAGCCCGCTAGGCTGAAATTAAGCGACCTAAAGTCGTGCCGAAGTAAAATAGGTCGTCATGGTACTCGAGCGAAACTGAATGCTTTAAAGCTCGCCGCTCGGCCCCACAGCCGTCCAGAGACTCGGGGGAGGACTCCCCTGAAAGCTGGATTCCCACAGATCGTTTGTTTCAAATCTTAGCGCACTAGGTAAAAAGTAAGCGCTAAAAAGTCCTGCCAAAGTCACATAGGTTGTCATGTTACAATTTAGTCAATAAAGGCCTACTACTGGAGCGAAACCGAGTGCTTTGACGCTCGCCGTTCGGGCCCACGACCTCCGAGAGGTTTGGAAGAGGCCTCCCCTGAAAGCTGGATTCCCACCGATCGTTTCTTTCAAATCTTAGCCCAGTAGCTGAAAAGTAGGCGCTAAAAGGTCCTGCCAAAATCACATAGATCGTCATGTTACAATTAGTCAATAAAGGCCTCCTACTGGACCGAAACTGAGTGCTTTAATGCTCGCCCCCACAGCCGTCCAGAGACTCGGGGAGGACTCCCCTGAAAGCTGTATTCCCACCGATAATCTGTTTCAAATCTTAGCCCACTAACTCAAAAGTAAGCGCTAAAATGTCCTGCCAAAATCACATAGGTCGTCATGGTACAATTTAGTCAATAAAGGCCTACTACTGGACCGAAAACGAGTGCTTTGACGCTCGCCGTTATGCCCCACGACCTCCGAGAGGCTTGGAAGAGGCCTCCCCTGAAAGCTGGATTCCCACCGATCGTTTGTTTCAAATCTTCGCCCAGTAGCTGAAAAGTAGGCGCTAAAAAGTCCTGCCAAAATCACATAGGTCGTCATGTTACAATTTAGTCAATAAACGCCTCCTACTGGACCGAAACCGAGTGCTTTGACGCTCGTCGTTAGGCCCCACGACCTCTGAGAGGCTTGGAAGTGGCATCCCCTGAAAGCTGGATTCCCAAGGATTGTCTGTGTGAATTCCTAGCCCGCTAGGCTGAAATTAAGCTACCTAAAGTCGTGCCGAAGTCAAATCGGTCGTCATGGTACTCGAGCGAAAACGAGTGCTTTGACGCTCGCCGTTCGGCCCCACAGCTGTCCAGAGACTCGGGGGAGGCCTCCCCTGAAAGCTGGATTCCCACCGATCGTTTGTTTCAAATCTTAGCCCACTAGCTCAAGAGTAAGCCCTAAAACGTCTTGCCAAAGTCACATAGGTCGTCATGTTACAATTTAGTCATTAAAGGCCTACGACTGGAGCGAAACCGAGTGCTTCGACGCTCGCCGTTCGGCCCCACAAGCTCCGAGAGGCTTGGAAGAGGCCTCCCTTGAAAGCTGGATTCCCAAGGCTTGTCTGTGTGAATTCCTAGCCCGCTAAGCTGAAATTAAGCGACCTAAAGTCGTGCCGAAGTCAAATCGGTCGTCATGGTACTCGAGCGAAACTGAGTGCTTTAACGGTCGCCGCTCGGCCCCACAGCAGTCCAGAGACTTGGGGTAGGCCTCCCCTGAAAGCTGGATTCCCACCGATCGTTTGTTTTAAATCTTAGCCCACTACCTCAAACGTAAGCGCTAAAAAGTCCTGCCAAAATCACATAGGTCGTCATGTTACAGTTTGGTCAATAAAGGCCTACTACTGGAGCGAAACGGAGTGCTTTGACGCTCGCCGTTCGGCCCCACGACCTCCGAGAGACTTGGAGGAGGCCTCCCCTGAAAGCTGGATTCCCACCGATCGTTTGTTTTAAATCTTAGCCCAGTAGCTGAAAAGTAGGCGCTAAAAAGTCCTGCCAAAATCACATAGGTCGTCATGTTACAATTTAGTCATTAAAGGCCTACGACTGGAGAGAAACCGAGTGCTTTGACGATCGCCGTTCGGCCCCACAGCAATCCAGAGACTCGGGGGAGGCCTCCCCTGAAATCTGGAATCCCACCGATCGTTTGTTTCAAATCTTAGCAAACTAGCTCAAAAGTAAGCGCTAAAAAGTCCTGCCAAAGTCACATAGGTTGTCATGTTACAATTTAGTCAATAAAGGCCTACTGCTGGAGCGAAACCGAGTGCTTTGACGCTCGCTGTTCGGCCCCATGACCTCCGAGAGGCTTAGAAGAGGCCTCCCCTGAAAGCTGGATTCCCACCGATCGTTTGTTTTCAATCTTAGCCCAGTAGCTGTAAAGTAGGCGCTAAAATGTCCTGCCAAAATCACATAGGTCGTCATGTTACAAAATACTCAACAAAGGCCTACTACTGGAGAGAAAGCGAGTGCTTTGACGGTCGCCGTTCGGCCCCACAGCCGTCCAGAGACTCGGGGGAGGCCTCCTCTGAAAGCTGGATTCCCACCCATCGTTTGTTTCAAATCTTAGCGCACTCGGTGAAAAGTAAGCGCTAAAAAGTCCTGCCAAAGTCACATAGGTTGTCATGTTACAATTTAGTCAATAAAGGCCTACTACTGGACCGAAAACGAGTGCTTTGACGCTCGCCGTTATGCCCCACGACCTCCGAGAGGCTTGGAAGAGGCCTCCCCTGAAAGCTGGATTCCCACCGATCGTTTGTTTCAAATCTTCGCCCAGTAGCTGAAAAGTAGGCGCTAAAAAGTCCTGCCAAAATCACATAGTACAATTTAGTCAATAAAGGCCTACTACTGGAGCGAAACTGAGTGCTTTAACGCTCGCCGTTCGGCCCCACAACCTCCGAGAGGCTTGGAAGAAGCCTCCCCTGAAAGCTGGATTCCCACCGATGGTTTGTATCAAATCTTAGCCCAGTAGCTGAAAAGTAGGCGCTAAAAAGTCCTGCCAAAATCACATAGGTCATCATGTTACAATTTAGTCAATAAAGGCCTCCTACTGGACCGAAACCGAGTGCTTTGACGCTCGCCGTTAGGCCCCACGACCTCTGAGAGGCTTTGAAGTGGCCTCCCCTGAAAGCTGGATCCCAAGGATTGTCTGTGTGAATTCCTAGCCCGCTAGGCTGAAATTAAGCGACCTAAAGTCGTGCCGAAGTAAAATAGGTCGTCATGGTACTCGAGCGAAACTGAATGCTTTAAAGCTCGCCGCTCGGCCCCACAGCCGTCCAGAGACTCGGGGGAGGCCTCCCCTGAAAGCTGGATTCCCACCGATCGTTTGTTTCAAATCTTAGCCCAGTAGCTGAAAAGTAGGCGCTAAAAAGTCCTGCCAAAATCACATAGGTCGTTGTTACAATTTACTCAATAAAGGCCAACTACTGGAGAGAAACAGAGTGCTTTGACGCTCGCCGTTCGCCCCCACAGCCGTCCAGAGACTCGGGGGAGGCCTCCCCTGAAAGCTGGATTCCCACCGATCGTTTGTTTCAAATCTTAGCCCACTAGCTCAAAAGTAAGCGCTAAAAAGTCCTGCCAAAGTCACATAGGTTGTCATGTTAAAATTTAGTCAATAAAGGCCTACTACTGAAGCGAAACCGAGTGCTTCGACGCTCGCCGTTCGGCCCCACAAGCTCCGAGAGGCTTGGAAGAGGCCTCCCTTGAAAGCTGGATTCCCAAGGCGTGTCTGTGTGAATTCCTAGCCCGCTAGGCTGAAATTAAGCGACCTAAAGTCGTGCCGAAGTCAAATTGGTCGTCATGGTACTCGAGCGAAACTGAGTGCTTTAACGGTCGCCGCTCGGCCACACAGCCGTCCAGAGACTCGGGGGAGGACTCCCCTGAAAGCTGGATTCCCACCCATCGTTTGTTTCAAATCTTAGTGCACTCGGTGAAAAGTAAGCGCTAAAACGTCCTGCCAAAGTCACATAGGTTGTCATGTTACAATTTAGTCAATAAAGGCCTACTACTGGACCGAAAACGAGTGCTTTGACGCTCGCCGTTATGCCCCACGACCTCCGAGAGGCTTGGAAGAGGCCTCCCCTGAAAGCTGGATTCCCACCGATCGTTTGTTTCAAATCTTAGCCCAGTAGCTGAAAAGTAGGCGCTAAAAAGTCCTGCCAAAATCACATAGGTCATCATGTTACAATTTAGTCAATAAAGGCCTCCTACTGGACCGAAACCGAGTGCTTTGACGCTCGCCGTTAGGCCCCACGACCTCTGAGAGGCTTTGAAGTGGCCTTCCCTGAAAGCTGGATCCCAAGGATTGTCTGTGTGAATTCCTAGCCCGCTAGGCTGAAATTAAGCGACCTAAAGTCGTGCCGAAGTAAAATAGGTCGTCATGGTACTCGAGCGAAACTGAATGCTTTAAAGCTCGCCGCTCGGCCCCACAGCCGTCCAGAGACTCGGGGGAGGACTCCCCTGAAAGCTGGATTCCCACAGATCGTTTGTTTCAAATCTTAGCGCACTAGGTAAAAAGTAAGCGCTAAAAAGTCCTGCCAAAGTCACATAGGTTGTCATGTTACAATTTAGTCAATAAAGGCCTACTACTGGAGCGAAACCGAGTGCTTTGACGCTCGCCGTTCGGGCCCACGACCTCCGAGAGGTTTGGAAGAGGCCTCCCCTGAAAGCTGGATTCCCACCGATCGTTTCTTTCAAATCTTAGCCCAGTAGCTGAAAAGTAGGCGCTAAAAAGTCCTGCCAAAATCACATAGATCGTCATGTTACAATTAGTCAATAAAGGCCTCCTACTGGACCGAAACTGAGTGCTTTAATGCTCGCCCCCACAGCCGTCCAGAGACTCGGGGGAGGACTCCCCTGAAAGCTGTATTCCCACCGATAATCTGTTTCAAATCTTAGCCCACTAACTCAAAAGTAAGCGCTAAAATGTCCTGCCAAAATCACATAGGTCGTCATGGTACAATTTAGTCAATAAAGGCCTACTACTGGACCGAAAACGAGTGCTTTGACGCTCGCCGTTATGCCCCACGACCTCCGAGAGGCTTGGAAGAGGCCTCCCCTGAAAGCTGGATTCCCACCGATCGTTTGTTTCAAATCTTCGCCCAGTAGCTGAAAAGTAGGCGCTAAAAAGTCCTGCCAAAATCACATAGGTCGTCATGTTACAATTTAGTCAATAAACGCCTCCTACTGGACCGAAACCGAGTGCTTTGACGCTCGTCGTTAGGCCCCACGACCTCTGAGAGGCTTGGAAGTGGCATCCCCTGAAAGCTGGATTCCCAAGGATTGTCTGTGTGAATTCCTAGCCCGCTAGGCTGAAATTAAGCTACCTAAAGTCGTGCCGAAGTCAAATCGGTCGTCATGGTACTCGAGCGAAAACGAGTGCTTTGACGCTCGCCGTTCGGCCCCACAGCTGTCCAGAGACTCGGGGGAGGCCTCCCCTGAAAGCTGGATTCCCACCGATCGTTTGTTTCAAATCTTAGCCCACTAGCTCAAGAGTAAGCCCTAAAACGTCTTGCCAAAGTCACATAGGTCGTCATGTTACAATTTAGTCATTAAAGGCCTACGACTGGAGCGAAACCGAGTGCTTCGACGCTCGCCGTTCGGCCCCACAAGCTCCGAGAGGCTTGGAAGAGGCCTCCCTTGAAAGCTGGATTCCCAAGGCTTGTCTGTGTGAATTCCTAGCCCGCTAAGCTGAAATTAAGCGACCTAAAGTCGTGCCGAAGTCAAATCGGTCGTCATGGTACTCGAGCGAAACTGAGTGCTTTAACGGTCGCCGCTCGGCCCCACAGCAGTCCAGAGACTTGGGGTAGGCCTCCCCTGAAAGCTGGATTCCCACCGATCGTTTGTTTTAAATCTTAGCCCACTACCTCAAACGTAAGCGCTAAAAAGTCCTGCCAAAATCACATAGGTCGTCATGTTACAGTTTGGTCAATAAAGGCCTACTACTGGAGCGAAACGGAGTGCTTTGACGCTCGCCGTTCGGCCCCACGACCTCCGAGAGACTTGGAGGAGGCCTCCCCTGAAAGCTGGATTCCCACCGATCGTTTGTTTTAAATCTTAGCCCAGTAGCTGAAAAGTAGGCGCTAAAAAGTCCTGCCAAAATCACATAGGTCGTCATGTTACAATTTAGTCATTAAAGGCCTACTGCTGGAGCGAAACCGAGTGCTTTGACGCTCGCTGTTCGGCCCCATGACCTCCGAGAGGCTTAGAAGAGGCCTCCCCTGAAAGCTGGATTCCCACCGATCGTTTGTTTTCAATCTTAGCCCAGTAGCTGTAAAGTAGGCGCTAAAATGTCCTGCCAAAATCACATAGGTCGTCATGTTACAAAATACTCAACAAAGGCCTACTACTGGAGAGAAAGCGAGTGCTTTGACGGTCGCCGTTCGGCCCCACAGCCGTCCAGAGACTCGGGGGAGGCCTCCTCTGAAAGCTGGATTCCCACCCATCGTTTGTTTCAAATCTTAGCGCACTCGGTGAAAAGTAAGCGCTAAAAAGTCCTGCCAAAGTCACATAGGTTGTCATGTTACAATTTAGTCAATAAAGGCCTACTACTGGACCGAAAACGAGTGCTTTGACGCTCGCCGTTATGCCCCACGACCTCCGAGAGGCTTGGAAGAGGCCTCCCCTGAAAGCTGGATTCCCACCGATCGTTTGTTTCAAATCTTCGCCCAGTAGCTGAAAAGTAGGCGCTAAAAAGTCCTGCCAAAATCACATAGTACAATTTAGTCAATAAAGGCCTACTACTGGAGCGAAACTGAGTGCTTTAACGCTCGCCGTTCGGCCCCACAACCTCCGAGAGGCTTGGAAGAAGCCTCCCCTGAAAGCTGGATTCCCACCGATGGTTTGTATCAAATCTTAGCCCAGTAGCTGAAAAGTAGGCGCTAAAAAGTCCTGCCAAAATCACATAGGTCATCATGTTACAATTTAGTCAATAAAGGCCTCCTACTGGACCGAAACCGAGTGCTTTGACGCTCGCCGTTAGGCCCCACGACCTCTGAGAGGCTTTGAAGTGGCCTCCCCTGAAAGCTGGATCCCAAGGATTGTCTGTGTGAATTCCTAGCCCGCTAGGCTGAAATTAAGCGACCTAAAGTCGTGCCGAAGTAAAATAGGTCGTCATGGTACTCGAGCGAAACTGAATGCTTTAAAGCTCGCCGCTCGGCCCCACAGCCGTCCAGAGACTCGGGGGAGGCCTCCCCTGAAAGCTGGATTCCCACCGATCGTTTGTTTCAAATCTTAGCCCAGTAGCTGAAAAGTAGGCGCTAAAAAGTCCTGCCAAAATCACATAGGTCGTTGTTACAATTTACTCAATAAAGGCCAACTACTGGAGAGAAACAGAGTGCTTTGACGCTCGCCGTTCGCCCCCACAGCCGTCCAGAGACTCGGGGGAGGCCTCCCCTGAAAGCTGGATTCCCACCGATCGTTTGTTTCAAATCTTAGCCCACTAGCTCAAAAGTAAGCGCTAAAAAGTCCTGCCAAAGTCACATAGGTTGTCATGTTAAAATTTAGTCAATAAAGGCCTACTACTGAAGCGAAACCGAGTGCTTCGACGCTCGCCGTTCGGCCCCACAAGCTCCGAGAGGCTTGGAAGAGGCCTCCCTTGAAAGCTGGATTCCCAAGGCTTGTCTGTGTGAATTCCTAGCCCGCTAGGCTGAAATTAAGCGACCTAAAGTCGTGCCGAAGTCAAATTGGTCGTCATGGTACTCGAGCGAAACTGAGTGCTTTAACGGTCGCCGCTCGGCCACACAGCCGTCCAGAGACTCGGGGGAGGACTCCCCTGAAAGCTGGATTCCCACCCATCGTTTGTTTCAAATCTTAGTGCACTCGGTGAAAAGTAAGCGCTAAAACGTCCTGCCAAAGTCACATAGGTTGTCATGTTACAATTTAGTCAATAAAGGCCTACTACTGGACCGAAAACGAGTGCTTTGACGCTCGCCGTTATGCCCCACGACCTCCGAGAGGCTTGGAAGAGGCCTCCCCTGAAAGCTGGATTCCCACCGATCGTTTGTTTCAAATCTTAGCCCAGTAGCTGAAAAGTAGGCGCTAAAAAGTCCTGCCAAAATCACATAGGTCATCATGTTACAATTTAGTCAATAAAGGCCTCCTACTGGACCGAAACCGAGTGCTTTGACGCTCGCCGTTAGGCCCCACGACCTCTGAGAGGCTTTGAAGTGGCCTCCCCTGAAAGCTGGATCCCAAGGATTGTCTGTGTGAATTCCTAGCCCGCTAGGCTGAAATTAAGCGACCTAAAGTCGTGCCGAAGTAAAATAGGTCGTCATGGTACTCGAGCGAAACTGAATGCTTTAAAGCTCGCCGCTCGGCCCCACAGCCGTCCAGAGACTCGGGGGAGGACTCCCCTGAAAGCTGGATTCCCACAGATCGTTTGTTTCAAATCTTAGCGCACTAGGTAAAAAGTAAGCGCTAAAAAGTCCTGCCAAAGTCACATAGGTTGTCATGTTACAATTTAGTCAATAAAGGCCTACTACTGGAGCGAAACCGAGTGCTTTGACGCTCGCCGTTCGGGCCCACGACCTCCGAGAGGTTTGGAAGAGGCCTCCCCTGAAAGCTGGATTCCCACCGATCGTTTCTTTCAAATCTTAGCCCAGTAGCTGAAAAGTAGGCGCTAAAAAGTCCTGCCAAAATCACATAGATCGTCATGTTACAATTAGTCAATAAAGGCCTCCTACTGGACCGAAACTGAGTGCTTTAATGCTCGCCCCCACAGCCGTCCAGAGACTCGGGGGAGGACTCCCCTGAAAGCTGTATTCCCACCAATAATCTGTTTCAAATCTTAGCCCACTAACTCAAAAGTAAGCGCTAAAATGTCCTGCCAAAATCACATAGGTCGTCATGGTACAATTTAGTCAATAAAGGCCTACTACTGGACCGAAAACGAGTGCTTTGACGCTCGCCGTTATGCCCCACGACCTCCGAGAGGCTTGGAAGAGGCCTCCCCTGAAAGCTGGATTCCCACCGATCGTTTGTTTCAAATCTTCGCCCAGTAGCTGAAAAGTAGGCGCTAAAAAGTCCTGCCAAAATCACATAGGTCGTCATGTTACAATTTAGTCAATAAACGCCTCCTACTGGACCGAAACCGAGTGCTTTGACGCTCGTCGTTAGGCCCCACGACCTCTGAGAGGCTTGGAAGTGGCATCCCCTGAAAGCTGGATTCCCAAGGATTGTCTGTGTGAATTCCTAGCCCGCTAGGCTGAAATTAAGCTACCTAAAGTCGTGCCGAAGTCAAATCGGTCGTCATGGTACTCGAGCGAAAACGAGTGCTTTGACGCTCGCCGTTCGGCCCCACAGCTGTCCAGAGACTCGGGGGAGGCCTCCCCTGAAAGCTGGATTCCCACCGATCGTTTGTTTCAAATCTTAGCCCACTAGCTCAAGAGTAAGCCCTAAAACGTCTTGCCAAAGTCACATAGGTCGTCATGTTACAATTTAGTCATTAAAGGCCTACGACTGGAGCGAAACCGAGTGCTTCGACGCTCGCCGTTCGGCCCCACAAGCTCCGAGAGGCTTGGAAGAGGCCTCCCTTGAAAGCTGGATTCCCAAGGCTTGTCTGTGTGAATTCCTAGCCCGCTAAGCTGAAATTAAGCGACCTAAAGTCGTGCCGAAGTCAAATCGGTCGTCATGGTACTCGAGCGAAACTGAGTGCTTTAACGGTCGCCGCTCGGCCCCACAGCAGTCCAGAGACTTGGGGTAGGCCTCCCCTGAAAGCTGGATTCCCACCGATCGTTTGTTTTAAATCTTAGCCCACTACCTCAAACGTAAGCGCTAAAAAGTCCTGCCAAAATCACATAGGTCGTCATGTTACAGTTTGGTCAATAAAGGCCTACTACTGGAGCGAAACGGAGTGCTTTGACGCTCGCCGTTCGGCCCCACGACCTCCGAGAGACTTGGAGGAGGCCTCCCCTGAAAGCTGGATTCCCACCGATCGTTTGTTTTAAATCTTAGCCCAGTAGCTGAAAAGTAGGCGCTAAAAAGTCCTGCCAAAATCACATAGGTCGTCATGTTACAATTTAGTCATTAAAGGCCTACGACTGGAGAGAAACCGAGTGCTTTGACGATCGCCGTTCGGCCCCACAGCAATCCAGAGACTCGGGGGAGGCCTCCCCTGAAATCTGGAATCCCACCGATCGTTTGTTTCAAATCTTAGCAAACTAGCTCAAAAGTAAGCGCTAAAAAGTCCTGCCAAAGTCACATAGGTTGTCATGTTACAATTTAGTCAATAAAGGCCTACTGCTGGAGCGAAACCGAGTGCTTTGACGCTCGCTGTTCGGCCCCATGACCTCCGAGAGGCTTAGAAGAGGCCTCCCCTGAAAGCTGGATTCCCACCGATCGTTTGTTTTCAATCTTAGCCCAGTAGCTGTAAAGTAGGCGCTAAAATGTCCTGCCAAAATCACATAGGTCGTCATGTTACAAAATACTCAACAAAGGCCTACTACTGGAGAGAAAGCGAGTGCTTTGACGGTCGCCGTTCGGCCCCACAGCCGTCCAGAGACTCGGGGGAGGCCTCCTCTGAAAGCTGGATTCCCACCGATCGTTTCTTTCAAATCTTAGCCCAGTAGCTGAAAAGTAAGCGCTAAAAAGTCCTGCCAAAATCACATAGATCGTCATGTTACAATTTAGTCAATAAAGGCCTCCTACTGGACCGAAACTGAGTGCTTTAATGCTCGCCGCTCGGCCCCACAGCCGTCCAGAGACTCGGGGGAGGACTCCCCTGAAAGCTGTATTCCCACCGATAATGTGTTTCAAATGTTAGCCCACTAACTCAAAAGTAAGCGCTAAAATGTCCTGCCAAAATCACATAGGTCGTCATGGTACAATTTAGTCAATAAAGGCCTACTACTGGACCGAAAACGAGTGCTTTGACGCTCGCCGTTATGCCCCACGACCTCCGAGAGGCTTGGAAGAGGCCTCCCCTGAAAGCTGAATTCCCACCGATCGTTTGTTTCAAATCTTCGCCCAGTAGCTGAAAAGTAGGCGCTAAAAAGTCCTGCCAAAATCACATAGGTCGTCATGTTACAATTTAGTCAATAAACGACTCCTACTGGACCGAAACCGAGTGCTTTGACGCTCGCCGTTAGGCCCCACGACCTCTGAGAGGCTTGGAAGTGGCATCCCCTGAAAGCTGGATTCCCAAGGATTGTCTGTGTGAATTCCTAGCCCGCTAGGCTGAAATTAAGCGACTTAAAGTCGTGCCGAAGTCAAATCGGTCGTCATGGTACTCGAGCGAAACTGAGTGCTTTAACGGTCTCCGCTCGGCCCCACAGCCGTCCAGAGACTCGGGGCAGGCCTCCCCTGAAAGCTGGATTCCCACCGATCGTTTGTTTCATATCTTAGCCCACTAGGTCAAACGTAGGCGCTAAAAAGTCTTGCCAAAGTCACATAGGTCGTCATGTTACAATTTAGTCAATAAAGGCCTACTACTGGAGAGAAACCGAGTGCTATGACGCTCGCCGTTCGGCCCCACGACCTCTGAGAGGCTTGGAAGAGGCCTCCCTTGAAAGCTGGATTCCCAAGGCTTGTCTGTGTGAATTCCTAGCCCGCTAGGCCTAAATTAAGCGACCTAAAGTCGTGCCGAAGTCAAATCGGTCGTCATGGTACTCGAGCGTAACTGAGTGCTTTAACGCTCGCCGTTCGGCCCCACGACGTCCGAGAGGCTTGGAAGAGGCCTCCCCTGAAAGCTGGATTCCCACCGATCGTTTGTTTCAAATCTTAGCCCAGTAGCTGAAAAGTAGGCGCTATAAAGTCCTGCCAAAATCACATAGGTCGTCATGTTACAATTTAGCCAATAAAGGCCTCCTACTGGACCGAAACTGAGTGCTTTAACGCTCGCCGCTCGGCCCCACAGCCGTCCAGAGACTCGGGGGAGGACTCCCCTGAAATCTGGATTCCCACCGATCGTTTGTTTCAAATCTTAGCGCACTAGGTGAAAAGTAAGCGCTAAAAAGTCCTGCCAAAGTCACATACGTTGTCATGTTACAATTTAGTCAATAAAGGCCCACTACTGGAGCGAAAACGAGTGCTTTGAGGCTCGCCGTTCGGCCCCACAGCTGTCCAGAGACTCGGGGGAGGCCTCCCCTGAAAGCTGGATTCCCACCGATCATTTGTTTCAAATCTTAGCCCACCAGCTCAAAAGTAAGCGCTAAAAAGTCTTGCCAAAGTCACATAGGTCGTCATGTTACAATTTAGTCAATAAAGGCCCACTACTGGAGCGAAAACGAGTGCTTTGACGCTCGTCGTTCAGCCCCACAGCTGTCCAGAGACTCGGGGGAGGCCTCCCCTGAAAGCTGGATTCCCACCGATCGTTTGTTTCAAATCGTAGCCCACTAGCTCAAAAGTAAGCACTAAAAAGTCTTGCCAAAGTCACATAGGTCGTCATGTTACAATTTAGTCATTAAAGGCCTACGACTGGAGCGAAACCGAGTGCTTCGACGCTCGCCGTTCAGCCCCACAAGCTCCGAGAGGCTTGGAAGAGGCCTCCCTTGAAAGCTGGATTCCCAAGGCTTGTCTGTGTGAATTCCTAGCCCGCTAGGCTGAAATTAAGCGACCTAAAGTCGTGCCGAAGTCAAATCGGTCGTCATGGTACTCGAGCGAAACTGAGTGCTTTAACGGTCGCCGCTCGGCCCCACAGCAGTCCAGAGACTCGGGGTAGGCCTCCCCTGAAAGCTGGATTCTCACCGATCGTTTGTTTTAAATCTTAGCCCACTAGCTCAAACGTAAGCGCTAAAAAGTCCTGCCAAAATCACATAGGTCGTCATGTTACAATTTAGTCAATAAAGGCCTATTACTGGACCGAAACTGAGTGCTTTAACGCTCGCCGCACGTCCCCACAGCCGTCCAGAGACTCAGGGGAGGCCTCCCCTGAAAGCTGGATTCCCACCGATCGTTTGTTTCAAATCTTAGCCCAGTAGCTGAAAAGTAGGCGCAAAAAAGTCCTGCCAAAATCACATAGGTTGTCATGTTACAATTTAGTCAATAAAGGCCTACTACTGGAGCAAAACCGAGTGCTTTGACGCTCGCCGTTCGGGCCCACGACCTCCGAGAGGCTTGGAAGAGGCCTCCCCTGAAAGCTGGATTCCCACCGATCGTTTCTTTCAAATCTTAGCCCAGTAGCTGAAAAGTAGGCGCTAAAAAGTCCTGCCAAAATCACATAGATCGTCATGTTACAATTTAGTCAATAAAGGCCTCCTACTGGACCGAAACTGAGTGCTTTAATGCTCGCCGCTCGGCCCCACAGCCGTCCAGAGACTCGGGGGAGGACTCCCCTGAAAGCTGTATTCCCACCGATAATGTGTTTCAAATCTTAGCCCACTAACTCAAAAGTAAGCGCTAAAATGTCCTGCCAAAATCACATAGGTCGTCATGGTACAATTTAGTCAATAAAGGCCTACTACTGGACCGAAAACGAGTGCTTTGACGCTCGCCGTTATGCCCCACGACCTCCGAGAGGCTTGGAAGAGGCCTCCCCTGAAAGCTGGATTCCCACCGATCGTTTGTTTCAAATCTTCGCCCAGTAGCTGAAAAGTAGGCGCTAAAAAGTCCTGCCAAAATCACATAGGTCGTCATGTTACAATTTAGTCAATAAACGCCTCCTACTGGACCGAAACCGAGTGCTTTGACGCTCGCCGTTAGGCCCCACGACCTCTGAGAGGCTTGGAAGTGGCATCCCCTGAAAGCTGGATTCCCAAGGATTGTCTGTGTGAATTCCTAGCCCGCTAGGCTGAAATTAAGCGACCTAAAGTCGTGCCGAAGTCAAATCGGTCGTCATGGTACTCGAGCGAAACTGAGTGCTTTAACGGTCGCCGCTCGGCCCCACAGCCGTCCAGAGACTCGGGGGAGGCCTCCCCTGAAAGCTGGATTCCCACCGATCGTTTGTTTCATATCTTAGCCCACTAGGTCAAACGTAGGCGCTAAAAAGTCTTGCCAAAGTCACATAGGTCGTCATGTTACAATTTAGTCAATAAAGGCCTACTACTGGAGAGAAACCGAGTGCTATGACGCTCGCCGTTCGGGCCCACGACCTCCGAGAGGCTTGGAAGAGGCCTCCCCTGAAAGCTGGATTCCCACCGATCGTTTGTTTCAAATCTTCGCCCAGTAACTGAAAAGTAGGCGCTAAAAAGTCCTGCCAAAATCACATAGGTCGTCATGTTACAATTTAGTCAATAAAGGCCTACTACTGGACCGAAACTGAGTGCTTTAACGCTCGCCACTCTGCCCCACAGCCGTCCAGAGACTCGGGGGAGGACTCCCCTGAAAGCTGGATTCCCACCGATCGTTTATTTTAAATCTTAGCACACTAGGTCAGAAGTAAGCGCTAAAACGTCCTGCCAAAGTCACATAGGTTGTCATGTTACAATTTAGTCAATAAAGGCCTCCTACTGGAGCGAAACCGAGTGCTTTGACGCTCGCCGTTCGGCCCCAGGACGTCCGAGAGGCTGGGAAGAGTCCTCCCCTGAAAGCTGGATTCCCACCGATCGTTTGTTTCAAATCTTAGCCCAGTAGCTGAAAAGTAGGCGCTATAAAGTCCTGCCAAAATCACATAGGTCGTCATGTTACAATTTAGTCAATAAAGGCCCACTACTGGAGCGAAAACGAGTGCTTTGACGCTCGCCGTTCGGCCCCACAGCTGTCCAGAGACTCGGGGGAGGCCTCCCCTGAAAGCTGGATTCCCACCGATCATTTGTTTCAAATCTTAGCCCACCAGCTCAAAAGTAAGCGCTAAAAAGTCTTGCCAAAGTCACATAGGTCGTCATGTTACAATTTAGTCAATAAAGGCCCACTACTGGAGCGAAAACGAGTGCTTTGACGCTCGTCGTTCAGCCCCACAGCTGTCCAGAGACTCGGGGGAGGCCTCCCCTGAAAGCTGGATTCCCACCGATCGTTTGTTTCAAATCGTAGCCCACTAGCTCAAAAGTAAGCACTAAAAAGTCTTGCCAAAGTCACATAGGTCGTCATGTTACAATTTAGTCATTAAAGGCCTACGACTGGAGCGAAACCGAGTGCTTCGACGCTCGCCGTTCAGCCCCACAAGCTCCGAGAGGCTTGGAAGAGGCCTCCCTTGAAAGCTGGATTCCCAAGGCTTGTCTGTGTGAATTCCTAGCCCGCTAGGCTGAAATTAAGCGACCTAAAGTCGTGCCGAAGTCAAATCGGTCGTCATGGTACTCGAGCGAAACTGAGTGCTTTAACGGTCGCCGCTCGGCCCCACAGCAGTCCAGAGACTCGGGGTAGGCCTCCCCTGAAAGCTGGATTCTCACCGATCGTTTGTTCTAAATCTTAGCCCACTAGCTCAAACGTAAGCGCTAAAAAGTCCTGCCAAAATCACATAGGTCGTCATGTTACAATTTAGTCAATAAAGGCCTATTACTGGACCGAAACTGAGTGCTTTAACGCTCGCCGCACGTCCCCACAGCCGTCCAGAGACTCAGGGGAGGCCTCCCCTGAAAGCTGGATTCCCACCGATCGTTTGTTTCAAATCTTAGCCCAGTAGCTGAAAAGTAGGCGCAAAAAAGTCCTGCCAAAATCACATAGGTTGTCATGTTACAATTTAGTCAATAAAGGCCTACTACTGGAGCAAAACCGAGTGCTTTGACGCTCGCCGTTCGGGCCCACGACCTCCGAGAGGCTTGGAAGAGGCCTCCCCTGAAAGCTGGATTCCCACCGATCGTTTCTTTCAAATCTTAGCCCAGTAGCTGAAAAGTAGGCGCTAAAAAGTCCTGCCAAAATCACATAGATCGTCATGTTACAATTTAGTCAATAAAGGCCTCCTACTGGACCGAAACTGAGTGCTTTAATGCTCGCCGCTCGGCCCCACAGCCGTCCAGAGACTCGGGGGAGGACTCCCCTGAAAGCTGTATTCCCACCGATAATGTGTTTCAAATCTTAGCCCACTAACTCAAAAGTAAGCGCTAAAATGTCCTGCCAAAATCACATAGGTCGTCATGGTACAATTTAGTCAATAAAGGCCTACTACTGGACCGAAAACGAGTGCTTTGACGCTCGCCGTTATGCCCCACGACCTCCGAGAGGCTTGGAAGAGGCCCTCCCCTGAAAGCTGGATTCCCACCGATCGTTTGTTTCAAATCTTCGCCCAGTAGCTGAAAAGTAGGCGCTAAAAAAGTCCTGCCAAAATCACATAGGTCGTCATGTTACAATTTAGTCAATAAACGCCTCCTACTGGACCGAAACCGAGTGCTTTGACGCTCGCCGTTAGGCCCCACGACCTCTGAGAGGCTTGGAAGTGGCATCCCCTGAAAGCTGGATTCCCAAGGATTGTCTGTGTGAATTCCTAGCCCGCTAGGCTGAAATTAAGCGACCTAAAGTCGTGCCGAAGTCAAATCGGTCGTCATGGTACTCGAGCGAAACTGAGTGCTTTAACGGTCGCCGCTCGGCCCCACAGCCGTCCAGAGACTCGGGGGAGGCCTCCCCTGAAAGCTGGATTCCCACCGATCGTTTGTTTCATATCTTAGCCCACTAGGTCAAACGTAGGCGCTAAAAAGTCTTGCCAAAGTCACATAGGTCGTCATGTTACAATTTAGTCAATAAAGGCCTACTACTGGAGAGAAACCGAGTGCTATGACGCTCGCCGTTCGGGCCCACGACCTCCGAGAGGCTTGGAAGAGGCCTCCCCTGAAAGCTGGATTCCCACCGATCGTTTGTTTCAAATCCTTCGCCCAGTAACTGAAAAGTAGGCGCTAAAAAGTCCTGCCAAAATCACATAGGTCGTCATGTTACAATTTAGTCAATAAAGGCCTACTACTGGACCGAAACCTGAGTGCTTTAACGCTCGCCACTCTGCCCCACAGCCGTCCAGAGACTCGGGGGAGGACCTCCCCTGAAAGCTGGATTCCCACCGATCGT
>NW_026904501.1:0-17919 GCF_024500275.1 Phycodurus eques | reverse complement strand
TCTCTCGGAGCTTGTGGGGGTCCGAACGGCGACCGTCGAATCTTCGACGCACTCTGGTTTCGCTTCAGTAGTAGCCTGTATTGACTAAATTGTAACATGACAACCTATGTGACTTTGGCAGGACTTTTTAGGCGCTTACTTTTGAGCTAGTGGTAGATTTGAAACAACACGTTGGTGGGGAATCCAGCTTTCAGGGGAGGCCTCCCCGAGTCTCTGGACGGCTGCTGGGGGGCGAACGGCCGTTGCCCAGCGTCAAAGCACTCTGTTCTCTTCCAGTAGTTGGCCTTTTATTGAGTAAATTGTAAAACGACCTATGTGTAAATTTTGGCAGACTTTTTAGCGCCTACTTTTCAGCTACACTGGGGCTTAAGATTTGAAATAAAACGATCGGGTTGGGAATCCAGCTTTAAGGGGAGGCCTTTTCAAGCCTCTCAGAGGTTGTGGGTTCCCCTCGAGCGTCGAGCGGTCAAAGCACTCGGTTTCGCTCCAGTAGTAGGCCTTATTGACTAAATGGGTAACATGACGAACCCGATGTGATTTTGGCAGGACTTGTTAGCGCCTACCTTTCAGCTACTGGTCTAAGATTGGAAAAAACAAAACGCACGTGGGGAAATCCCAGCTTTTAAGGGAGGCCTACCCCGAATCTATGGACAAGTTGTGGGCCGACCGAACGTGTCGAGCGGTCAACGCACTCAGTTTCTCTTCCAGGTCATAGGCCTTTATTGACTAAATTGTAACATGACAACCTATGTGACTTTGGCAGGACTTTTTAGCGCTTACTTTTGAGCTAGTGGGCTAAGATTTAAAACAAACGATCGGTGGGAATCCAGCTTTCAGGGGAGGCCTCCCCCGAGTCTCTGGACGGCTGTGGGGGCGAACGGCGAGCGTCAAAGCACTGTTTCTCTCCAGTAGTTGGCCTTTATTGAGTAAATTGTAACAACGACCTATGTGATTTTGGCAGGACTTTTTCGCACCTACTTTTCAGCTACTGGGCTAAGCTTTGAAATAAACGATCGGTGGGAATCCAGCTTTCAGGGGAGGCCTCTTTCAAGCCTCTCAGAGGTTGTGGGGCCGAGCGGCGAGCGTTAATGCACTCAGTTTCGCTCGAGTACCATGACGACCGATTTGACTTCGGCACGACTTTAGGTCGCTTAATTTCAGCCTAGCGGGCTAGGAATTCACACAGACAAGCCTTGGGAATCCAGCTTTCAAGGGAGGCCTCTTCCAAGCCTCTCGGAGGTCATGGGGCCGAACGGCGACCGTCAAAGCACTCGGTTTCGCTCCAGCAGTAGGCCTTTATTGACTAAATTGTAACATGACAACCTATGTGACTTTGGCAGGACTTTTTAGCGCTTACTTTTGAGCTACTGGGCTAAGATTTGAAACAAATGATCGGTGGGAATCCAGCTTACAGCGGAGTCCTCCCCCGAGTCTCTGGACGGCTGTGGGGCCGAGCGGCGAACGTTAAAGCACTCAGTTTCGGTCCAGTAGGAGGCCTTTATTGACTAAATTGTAACATGACGACCTATGTGAATTTGGCAGGACTTTTTAGTGCCTACTTTTGAACTAGTGGGCTAAGTTTTGAAACAAACGATCGGTGGGAATCCAGCTTTCAGGGGAGGCCTCTCCCTGAGCTCTCTGGACGGCTGTGGGGCTCAGCGGCGATCGTTAAAGCACTCAGTTTCGGTCCAGTGATAGGCCTTTATTGACTAAATTGTAACATGACGACCTATGTGATTTTGGCAGGACTTTTTAGCGCTTACGTTTGAGCTAGTGGGCTAAGATTTAAAACAAACGATCGGTGGGAATCCAGCTTTCAGGGGAGGCCTCCCCCGAGTCTCTGGACGGCTGTGTGGCCGAGCGGCGACCGTTAAAGCACTCAGTTTCGCTCGAGTACCATGACGACCAATTTGACTTCGGCACGACTTTAGGTCGCTTAATTTCAGCCTAGCGGGCTAGGAATTGACACAGACAAGCCTTGGGAATCCAGCTTTCAAGGGAGGCCTCTTCCAAGCCTCTCGGAGCTCGTGGGGCCGAACGGCGAGCGTCGAAGCACTCTGTTTCGCTCCAGTAGTAACCCTTTATTGACTAAATTGTAACATAACAACCTATGTGACTTTGGCAGGACTTTTTTGCGCCTACTTTTCAGCTACTGGGCTAAGATTTGAAACAAACGATCGGTGGGAATGCAGCTTTCGGGGGAGGCCTCTTCCAAGCCTCTCGGAGGTCATGGGGCCGAACGGCGACCGTCAAAGCACTCGGTTTCGCTCCAGCAGTAGGCCTTTATTGACTAAATTGTAACATGACAACCTATGTGACTTTGGCAGGACTTTTTAGCGCTTACTTTTGAGCTAGTGGGCTAAGATTTAAAACAAACGATCGGTGGGAATCCAGCTTTCAGGGGAGTCCTCCCCCGAGTCTCTGGACGGCTGTGGGGGCGAACGGCGAGCGTTAAAGCACTCAGTTTCGCTCGAGTACCATGACGACCGATTTGACTTCGGCACGACTTTAGGTCGCTTAATTTCAGCCTAGCGGGCTAGGAATTCACACAGACAATCCTTGGGAATCCAGCTTTCAGGGGAGGCCACTTCCAAGCCTCTCAGAAGTCGTGGGGCCTATCGGCGAGCGTCAAAGCACTCGGTTTCGCTCCAGTAGTAGGCCTTTATTGACTAAATTGTAACATGACGACCTATGTGACTTTGGCAAGACTTTTTAGCGCTCACTTTTGAGCTAGTGGGCTAAGATTTGAAACAAAAGATCGGTGGGAATACAGCTTTCAGGGGAGGCCTCCCCCGAGTCTCTGGACAGCTGTGGGGCCGAACGGCGAGCGTCAAAGCACTTGGTTTCTCTCCAGTAGTCGGTCTTTATTGACTAAATTGTAACATGACGACCTATGTGACTTTGGCAGGACATTTTAGCGCCTAGTTTTGAGCTAGTGGGCTAAGATTTGAAACAAACGATCGGTGGGAATCCAGCTTTCAGGGGAGTCCTCCCCCGAGTCTCTGGACGGCTGTGGGGCCGAGCGGCGAGCGTTAAAGCACTCAGTTTCGGTCCAGTAGGAGGCCTTTATTGACTAAATTGTAACATGACGACCTATGTGATTTTGGCAGGACTTTTTAGCGCCTACTTTTCAGCTGCTGGGCTAAGATTTGAAACAAACGATCGGTGGGAATCCAGCTTTCAGGGGAGGCCTCTTCCAAGCCTCTCGGAGGTCGTGGGCCCGAACGGCGAGCGTCAAAGCACTCGGTTTCGCTCCAGTAGTAGGCCTTTATTGACTAAATTGTAACATGAGAACCTATGTGACTTTGGCAGGACATTTTAGCGCTTACTTTCGACCTAGTGCGCTAAGATTAGAAAGAAACGATCGGTGGGAATCCAGCTTTCAGGGGAGGCCTCCCCCGAGTCTCTGGACAGCTGTGGGGCCGAACGACGAGCGTCAAAGCACTCGTTTTCGCTCCAGTAGTGGGCCTTTATTGACTAAATTGTAACATGACGACCTATGTGATTTTGGCAGGAGTTCTTAGCGCTTACGTTTGAGCTAGTGGGCTAAGATTTAAAACAAACGATCGGTGGGAATCCAGCTTTCAGGGGAGGCCTACCCCGAGTCTCTGGACTGCTGTGGGGCCGAGCGGCGACCGTTAAAGCACTCAGTTTCGCTCGAGTAGCATGAAGACCGATTTGACTTCGGCACGACTTTAGGTCACTTAATTTCAGCCTAGCGGGCTAGGAATTCAAACAGACAAACCTTGGGAATCCAGCTTTCAAGGGAGGCCTCTTCCAAGCCTCTCGGAGCTTGTGGGGCTGAACGGCGAGCGTCGAAGCACTCGGTTTCGCTCCAGTCGTAGGCCTTTAATGACTAAATTGTAACTTGACGACCTATGTGACTTTGGCAAGACTTTTTAGCGCTTACTTTTGAGCTGGTGGGCTAAGATTTGAAACAAACGATCGGTGGGAATCCAGCTTTCAGGGGAGGCCTCCCCCGAGTCTCTGGACAGCTGTGGGGCCGAACGGCGAGCGTCAAAGCACTCGTTTTCGCTCCGAGTAGTGGGCCTTTATTGACTAAATTTTAACATGACAACGTATGTGACTTTGGCAGGACTTTTTAGCGCTTACTTTTCACCTAGTGCGCTAAGATTTGAAACAAACGATCGGTGGGAATCCAGCTTTCAGCGGAATCCTCCCCCGAGTCTCTGGACGGCTGTGGGGCCGAGCGGCGAGCGTTAAAGCACTCAGTTTCGGCCCAGTAGGAGGCCTTTATTGGCTAAATTGTAACAAGACGACCTATGTGATTTTGGCAGGACTTCTTAGCGCCTACTTTTCAGCTACTGGGCTAAGATTTGAAACAAACGATCGGTGGGAATCCAGCTTTCAGGGGAGGCCTCTTCCAAGACTCTCTGACGTCGTGGGGCTGAACGGCGAGCGTCAAAGCACTCGGTTTCGCTCCAGTAGGAGGCCTTTATTGACTAAATTGTAACATGACAACCTATGTGACTTTGGCAGGACGTTTTAGCGCTTACTTCTGACCTAGTGTGCTAAGATTTGAAATAAACGATTGGTGGGAATCCAGCTTTCAGGGGAGTCCTCCCCCGAGTCTCTGGACGGCTGTGGGGCCGAGCGGCGAGCGTTAAAGCACTCAGTTTCGCTCGAGTACCATGACGACCGATTTGACTTCGGCACGACTTTAGGACGCTTAATTTCAGTCTAGCAGGCTAGGAATTCACACAGACAATCCTTGGGAATCCAGCTTTCAGGGGAGGCCACTTTTAAGCCTCTCAGAGGTCGTGGGGCCTAACGGCGAGCGTCAAAGCAATCGGTTTCGCTCCAGTAGTCGGCCTTTATTGACTAAATTGTAACATGACGACCTATGTGACTTTGGCAGGGGTTTTTTGCGCCTACTTTTCAGCTACTGGGCTAAGATTTGAAACAAACGATCGGTGGGAATCCAGCTTTCAGGGGAGGCCTCCCCCGAGTCTCTGGACGGCTGTGGGGCCGAGCGGCGAGCGTTAAAGCTCTCAGTTTCGGTCAAGTAATAGGCCTTTATTGACTAAATTGTAACATGACGACCTATGTGATTTTGGCAGGACTTTTTAGCGCTTACGTTTGAGCTAGTGGGCTAAGATTTAAAACAAACGATCGGTGGGAATCCAACTTTCAGGGGAGGCCTCCCCCGAGTCTCTGGACGGCTGTGGTGGCCGAGCGGCGAGCGTTAAAGCACTCGGTTTCGCTCGAGTACCATGACGACCGATTTGACTTCGGCACGACTTTAGGTCGCTTACGTTCAGCCGAGCGGGCTAGGAATTCACACAGACAAGCCTTGGGAATCCAGCTTTCAGGGGACGCCTCTTCCAAGCCTCTCGGAGGTCGTGGGGACCGAACGGCGCGCGTCAAAGCACTCGGTTTCGCTCCAGTAGTAGGCCTTTATTGACTAAATTGTAACATGACGACCTATGTGATTTTGGCAGGACTTTTTTGCGCCTACTTTTCAGCTACTGGGCTAAGATTTGAAACAAACGATCGGTGGGAATCCAGCTTTCAGGGGAGGCCTCCCCTGAATCTCTGGACGGCTGTGGGGGCGAGCGTTAAAGCACTCAGTTTCGGTCCAGTAATAGGCCTTTATTGACTAAATTGTAACATGACGACCTATGTGATTTTGGCAGGACTTTTTAGCGCTTACGTTTGAGCTAGTGCGCTAAGATTTGAAACAAACGATGGGTGGGAATCCAGCTTTCAGGTTAGTCCTCCCCCGAGTCTCTGGACGGCTGTGTGGCCGAGCGGCGACCGTTAAAGCACTCAGTTTCGCTCGAGTACCATGACGACCAATTTGACTTCGGCACGACTTTAGGTCGCTTAATTTCAGCCTAGCGGGCTAGGAATTCACACAGACAAGCCTTGGGAATCCAGCTTTCAAGGGAGGCCTCTTCCAAGCCTCTCGGAGCTCGTGGGGCCGAACGGCGAGCGTCGAAGCACTCTGTTTCGCTCCAGTAGTAACCCTTTATTGACTAAATTGTAACATCACAACCTATGTGATTTTGGCAGGACATTTTAGCGCCTACTCTTCAGCTACTGGGCTAAGATTTGAAACAAACGATCGGTGGGAATCCAGCTTTCAGGGGAGGCCTCCCCCGAGTCTCTGGACGGCTGTGGTGCCGAGCGGCGAGCGTAATAGCACTCAGTTTCGCTCGAGTACCATGACGACCGATTTGACTTCAGCACAACTTTAGGTCGCTTAATTTCAGCGGAGCGGGCTAGGAATTAACACAGACAAGCCTTGGGAATCCAGCTTTCAAGGGAGACCTCTTCCAAGTCTCTCGGAGCTTGTGGGGCCGAACGGCGACCGTCGAAGCACTCGGTTTCGCTTCAGTAGTAGGCCTTTATTGACTAAATTGTAACATGACAACCTATGTGACTTTGGCAGGACTTTTTAGCGCTTACTTTTGAGCTAGTGGGCTAAGATTTGAAACAAACGATTGGTGGGAATCCAGCTTTCAGGGGAGGCCTCCCCCGAGTCTCTGGACGGCTGTGGGGGCGAACGGCGAGCGTCAAAGCACTCTGTTTCTCTCCAGTAGTTGGCCTTTATTGAGTAAATTGTAACAACGACCTATGTGATTTTAGGCAGGACTTTTTAGCGCCTACTTTTCAGCTACTGGGCTAAGATTTGAAATAAACGATCGGTGGGAATCCAGCTTTCAGGGGAGGCCTCTTTCAAGCCTCTCAGAGGTTGTGGGTCCGAGCGGCGAGCGTCAAAGCACTCGGTTTCGCTCCAGTAGTAGGCCTTTATTGACTAAATTGTAACATGACGACCTATGTGATTTTGGCAGGACTTTTTAGCGCCTACTTTTCAGCTACTGGGCTAAGATTTGAAACAAACGATCGGTGGGAATCCAGCTTTCAGGGGAGGCCTCCCCCGAATCTCTGGACGGTTGTGGGGCCGAACGGTGAGCGTCAAAGCACTCAGTTTCTCTCCAGTCATAGGCCTTTATTGACTAAATTGTAACATGACGACCTATGTGAATTTGGCAGGACTTTTTAGTGCCTACTTTTGAACTAGTGGGCTAAGTTTTGAAACAAACGATCGGTGGCAATCCAGCTTTCAGGGGAGGCCTCCCCTGAGTCTCTGGACGGCTGTGGGGCTGAGCGGCGATCGTTAAAGCACTCAGTTTCGGTCCAGTGATAGGCCTTTATTGACTAAATTGTAACATGACGACCTATGTGATTTTGGCAGGACTTTTTAGCGCTTACGTTTGAGCTAGTGGGCTAAGATTTAAAACAAACGATCGGTGGGAATCCAGCTTTCAGGGGAGGCCTCCCCCGAGTCTCTGGACGGCTGTGGGGCCGAGCGGCGAGCGTTAAAGCACTCAGTTTCGCTCGAGTACCATGACGACCGATTTGACTTCGGCACGACTTTAGGTCGCTTGATTTCAGCCTAGCGGGCTAGGAATTCACACAGACAAGCCTTGGGAATCCAGCTTTCAAGGGAGGCCTCTTCCAAGCCTCTCGGAGCTCGTGGGGCCGAACGGCGAGCGTCGAAGCACTCGGTTTCGCTCCAGTAGTAGGCCTTTATTGACTAAATTGTAACATGACAACCTATGTGACTTTGGCAGGACTTTTTAGCGCTTACTTTTGAGCTAGTGGGCTACGATTTGAAACAAACGATCGGTGGGAATCCAGCTTTCAGGGGAGGCCTCCCCCGAGTCTCTGGACGGCTGTGGGGACGAACGGCGAGCGTCAAAGCACTCGGTTTCTCTCCAGTAGTAGGCCTTTATTGAGTAAATTGTAACCTGACGACCTATGTGATTTTGGCAGGACCTTTTAGCGCCTACTTTTCAGCTACTGGGCTAAGATTTGAAACAAACGATCGGTGGGAATCCAGCTTTCGGGGGAGGCCTCCCCCGAGTCTCTGGACGGCTGTGGGGCCGAGCGGCGAGCGTTAAAGCTCTCAGTTTCGGTCAAGTAATAGGCCTTTATTGACTAAATTGTAACATGACGACCTATGTGATTTTGGCAGGACTTTTTAGCGCTTACGTTTGAGCTAGTGGGCTAAGATTTAAAACAAACGATCGGTGGGAATCCAACTTTCAGGGGAGGCCTCCCCCGAGTCTCTGGACGGCTGTGGTGGCCGAGCGGCGACCGTTAAAGCACTCAGTTTCGCTCGAGTACCATGACGACCGATTTGACTTCGGCACGACTTTAGGTCGCTTAAGTTCAGCCTAGCGGGCTAGGAATTCACACAGACAAGCCTTGGGAATCCAGCTTTCAGGGGACGCCTCTTCCAAGCCTCTCGGAGCTCGTGGGGCCGAACGGCGAGCGTCGAAGCACTCTGTTTCGCTCCAGTAGTAACCCTTTATTGACTAAATTGTAACATCACAACCTATGTGATTTTGGCAGGACTTTTTAGCGCCTACTTTTCAGCTACTGGGCTAAGATTTGAAACAAACGATCGGTGGGAATCCAGCTTTCAGGGGAGGCCTCCCCCGAATCTCTGGACGGTTGTGGGGCCGAACGGTGAGCGTCAAAGCACTCAGTTTCGGTCCAGTGATATGCCTTTATTGACTAAATTGTAACATGACGAACTTTGTGATTTTGGCAGGACTTTTTAGCGCCTACTTTTCAGCTACTGGGCTAAGATTTAAAACAAACGATCGGCGGGAATCCAGCTTTCAGGGGGGGCCTCTTCCAAGTCTCTTGGAGGTCGTGGGGCCAAACGGCGAGCGTCAAAGCACTCGGTTTCGCTCCAGTAGTAGGCCTTTATTGACTAAATTGTAACATGACGACCTATGTGATTTTGGCAGGACTTTTTTGCGCCTACTTTTCAGCTACTGGGCTAAGATTTGAAACAAACGATCGGTGGGAATCCAGCTTTCAGGGGAGGCCTCCCCCGAGTCTCTGGACGGCTGTGGGGCCGAGCGGCGAGCGTAATAGCACTCAGTTTCGCTCGAGTACCATGACGACCGATTTGACTTCGGCACAACTTTAGGTCGCTTAATTTCAGCGGAGCGGGCTAGGAATTAACACAGACAAGCCTTGGGAATCCAGCTTTCAAGGGAGACCTCTTCCAAGCCTCTCGGAGCTTGTGGGGCCGAACGGCGACCGTCGAAGCACTCGGTTTCGCTTCAGTAGTAGGCCTTTATTGACTAAATTGTAACATGACAACCTATGTGACTTTGGTAGGACTTTTTAGCGCTTACTTTTGAGCTAGTGGGCTAAGATTTGAAACAAACGATCGGTGGGAATCCAGCTTTCAGGGGAGGCCTCCCCCGAGTCTCTGGACGGCTGTGGGGGCGAACGGCGAGCGTCAAAGCACTCTGTTTCTCTCCAGTAGTTGGCCTTTATTGAGTAAATTGTAACAACGACCTATGTGATTTTGGCAGGACTTTTTAGCGCCTACTTTTCAGCTACTGGGCTAAGATTTGAAATAAACGATCGGTGGGAATCCAGCTTTCAGGGGAGGCCTCTTTCAAGCCTCTCAGAGGTTGTGGGGCCGAGCGGCGAGCGTCAAAGCACTCGGTTTCGCTCCAGTAGTAGGCCTTTATTGACTAAATTGTAACATGACGACCTATGTGATTTTGGCAGGACTTTTTAGCGCCTACTTTTCAGCTACTGGGCTAAGATTTGAAACAAACGATCGGTGGGAATCCAGCTTTCAGGGGAGGCCTCCCCCGAATCTCTGGACGGTTGTGGGGCCGAACGGTGAGCGTCAAAGCACTCAGTTTCTCTCCAGTCGTAGGCCTTTATTGACTAAATTGTAACATGACGACCAATGTGAATTTGGCAGGACTTTTTAGTGCCTACTTTTGAACTAGTGGGCTAAGTTTTGAAACAAACGATCGGTGGGAATCCAGCTTTCAGGGGAGGCCTCCCCTGAGTCTCTGGACGGCTGTGGGGCTGAGCGGCGATCGTTAAAGCACTCAGTTTCGGTCCAGTGATAGGCCTTTATTGACTAAATTGTAACATGACGACCTATGTGATTTTGGCAGGACTTTTTAGCGCTTACGTTTGAGCTAGTGGGCTAAGATTTAAAACAAACGATCGGTGGGAATCCAGCTTTCAGGGGAGGCCTCCCCCGAGTCTCTGGACGGCTGTGGGGCTGAGCGGCGAGCGTTAAAGCACTCAGTTTCGCTCGAGTACCATGACGACCGATTTGACTTCGGCACGACTTTAGGTCGCTTAAGTTCAGCCTAGCGGGCTAGGAATTCACACAGACAAGCCTTGGGAATCCAGCTTTCAGGGGACGCCTCTTCCAAGCCTCTCGGAGGTCGTGGGGCCGAACGGCGCGCGTCAAAGCACTCGGTTTCGCTCCAGTAGTAGGCCTTTATTGACTAAATTGTAACATGACGACCTATGTGATTTTGGCAGGACTTTTTTGCGCCTACTTTTCAGTTACTGGGCTAAGATTTGAAACAAACGATCGGTGGGAATCCAGCTTTCAGGGGAGGCCTCCCCTGAATCTCTGGACGGCTGTGGGGCCGAGCGGCGAGCGTTAAAGCACTCAGTTTCGGTCCAGTAATAGGCCTTTATTGACTAAATTGTAACAACGACCTATGTGATTTTGGCAGGACTTTTTAGCGCCTACTTTTCAGCTACTGGGCTAAGCTTTGAAATAAACGATCGGTGGGAATCCAGCTTTCAGGGGAGGCCTCTTTCAAGCCTCTCAGAGGTTGTGGGGCCGAGCGGCGAGCGTTAATGCACTCAGTTTCGCTCGAGTACCATGACGACCGATTTGACTTCGGCACGACTTTAGGTCGCTTAATTTCAGCCTAGCGGGCTAGGAATTCACACAGACAAGCCTTGGGAATCCAGCTTTCAAGGGAGGCCTCTTCCAAGCCTCTCGGAGCTCGTTGGGCCGAACGGCGAGCGTCGAAGCGCTCGGTTTCGCTCCAGTAGTAGGCCTTTATTGAGTAAATTGTAACCTGACGACCTATGTGATTTTGGCAGGACCTTTTAGCACCTACTTTTCAGCTACTGGGCTAAGATTTGAAACAAACGATCGGTGGGAATCCAGCTTTCAGGGGAGGCCGCCCCCGAGTCTCTGGACGGCTGTGGGGACGAACGGCGAGCGTCAAAGCACTCGGTTTCTCTCCAGTAGTAGGCCTTTATTGAGTAAATTGTAACCTGACGACCTATGTGATTTTGGCAGGACCTTTTAGCGCCTACTTTTCAGCTACTGGGCTAAGATTTGAAACAAACGATCGGTGGGAATCCAGCTTTCAGGGGAGGCCTCCCCTGAATCTCTGGACGGCTGTGGGGCCGAGCGGCGAGCGTTAAAGCACTCAGTTTCGGTCCAGTAATAGGCCTTTATTGACTAAATTGTAACATGACAACCTATGTGACTTTGGCAGGACTTTTTAGCTGCTTACTTTTGAGCTAGTTGGCTAAGATTTGAAACAAACGATCGGTGGGAATGCAGCTTTCAGGGGAGGCCTCTTCCAAGCCTCTCGGAGGTCATGGGGCCGAACGGCGACCGTCAAAGCACTCGGTTTCGCTCCAGCAGTAGGCCTTTATTGACTAAATTGTAACATGACAACCTATGTGACTTTGGCAGGACTTTTTAGCGCTTACTTTTGAGCTAGTTGGCTAAGATTTGAAACAAACGATCGGTGGGATTCCAGATTTCAGGGGAGGCCTCCCCCGAGTCTCTGGATGGCTGTGGGGCCGAACGGCGAGCGTCAAAGCACTCGGTTTCTCTCCAGTCGTAGGCCTTTAATGACGAAATTGTAACATGATGAACTTTGTGATTTTGGCAGGACTTTTTAGCGCCTACTTTTCAGCTACTGGGCTAAGATTTAAAACAAACGATCGGTGGGAATCCAGCTTTCAGTGGGGGCCTCTTCCAAGTCTCTTGGAGGTCGTGGGGCCAAACGGCGAGCGTCAAAGCACTCGGTTTCGCTCCAGTAGTAGGCCTTTATTGACTAAATTGTAACATGACGACCTATGTGATTTTGGCAGGACTTTTTAGCGCCTACTTTTCAGCTACTGGGCTAAGATTTGAAACAAACGATCGGTGGGAATCCAGCTTTCAGGGGAGGCCTCCCCCGAATCTCTGGACGGTTTTGGGGCCGAACGGTGAGCGTCAAAGCACTCAGTTTCTCTCCAGTCGTAGGCCTTTATTGACTAAATTGTAACATGACGACCTATGTGAATTTGGCAGGACTTTTTAGTGCCTACTTTTGAACTAGTGGGCTAAGTTTTGAAACAAACGATCGGTGGGAATCCAGCTTTCAGGGGAGGCCTCCCCTGAGTCTCTGGACGGCTGTGGGGCTCAGCGGCGATCGTTAAAGCACTCAGTTTCGGTCCAGTGATAGGCCTTTATTGACTAAATTGTAACATGACGACCTATGTGATTTTGGCAGGACTTATTAGCGCTTACGTTTGAGCTAGTGGGCTAAGATTTAAAACAAACGATCGGTGGGAATCCAGCTTTCAGGGGAGGCCTCCCCCGAGTCTCTGGACGGCTGTGGGGCCGAGCGGCGAGCGTTAAAGCACTCAGTTTCGCTCGAGTACCATGACGACCGATTTGACTTCGGCACGACTTTAGGTCGCTTAAGTTCAGCCTAGCGGGCTAGGAATTCACACAGACAAGCCTTGGGAATCCAGCTTTCAGGGGACGCCTCTTCCAAGCCTCTCGGAGGTCGTGGGGCCGAACGGCGCGCGTCAAAGCACTCGGTTTCGCTCCAGTAGTAGGCCTTTATTGACTAAATTGTAACATGACGACCTATGTGATTTTGGCAGGACTTTTTTGCGCCTACTTTTCAGTTACTGGACTAAGATTTTAAACAAACGATCGGTGGGAATCCAGCTTTCAGGGGAGGCCTCCCCTGAATCTCTGGACGGCTGTGGGGCCGAGCGGCGAGCGTTAAAGCACTCAGTTTCGGTCCAGTAATAGGCCTTTATTGACTAAATTGTAACATGACGACCTATGTGATTTTGGCAGGACTTTTTAGCGCTTACGTTTGAGCTAGTGGGCTAAGATTTAAAACAAACGATCGGTGGGAATCCAGCTTTCAGGGGAGGCCTCCCCCGAGTCTCTGGACGGCTGTGTGGCCGAGCGGCGACCGTTAAAGCACTCAGTTTCGCTCGAGTACCATGACGACCAATTTGACTTCGGCACGACTTTAGGTCGCTTAATTTCAGCCTAGCGGGCTAGGAATTCACACAGACAAGCCTTGGGAATCCAGCTTTCAAGGGAGGCCTCTTCCAAGCCTCTCGGAGCTCGTGGGGCCGAACGGCGAGCGTCGAAGCACTCTGTTTCGCTCCAGTAGTAACCCTTTATTGACTAAATTGTAACATCACAACCTATGTGACTTTGGCAGGACTTTTTTGCGCCTACTTTTCAGCTACTGGGCTAAGATTTGAAACAAACGATCGGTGGGAATGCAGCTTTCGGGGGAGGCCTCTTCCAAGCCTCTCGGAGGTCATGGGGCCGAACGGCGACCGTCAAAGCACTCGGTTTCGCTCCAGCAGTAGGCCTTTATTGACTAAATTGTAACATGACAACCTATGTGACTTTGGCAGGACTTTTTAGCGCTTACTTTTGAGCTAGTGGGCTAAGATTTAAAACAAACGATCGGTGGGAATCCAGCTTTCAGGGGAGGCCTCCCCCGAGTCTCTGGACGGCTGTGGGGGCGAACGGCGAGCGTCAAAGCACTGTTTCTCTCCAGTAGTTGGCCTTTATTGAGTAAATTGTAACAACGACCTATGTGATTTTGGCAGGACTTTTTAGCACCTACTTTTCAGCTACTGGGCTAAGCTTTGAAATAAACGATCGGTGGGAATCCAGATTTCAGGGGAGGCCTCTTTCAAGCCTCTCAGAGGTTGTGGGGCCGAGCGGCGAGCGTTAATGCACTCAGTTTCGCTCGAGTACCATGACGACCGATTTGACTTCGGCACGACTTTAGGTCGCTTAATTTCAGCCTAGCGGGCTAGGAATTCACACAGACAAGCCTTGGGAATCCAGCTTTCAAGGGAGGCCTCTTCCAAGCCTCTCGGAGGTCATGGGGCCGAACGGCGACCGTCAAAGCACTCGGTTTCGCTCCAGCAGTAGGCCTTTATTGACTAAATTGTAACATGACAACCTATGTGACTTTGGCAGGACTTTTTAGCGCTTACTTTTGAGCTAGTGGGCTAAGATTTGAAACAAACGATCGGTGGGAATCCAGCTTTCAGGGGAGGCCTCCCCCGAGTCTCTGGACGGCTGTGGGGGCGAACGGCGAGCGTCAAAGCACTGTTTCTCTCCAGTAGTTGGCCTTTATTGAGTAAATTGTAACAACGACCTATGTGATTTTGGCAGGACTTTTTAGCGCCTACTTTTCAGCTACTGGGCTAAGCTTTGAAATAAACGATCGGTGGGAATCCAGCTTTCAGGGGAGGCCTCTTTCAAGCCTCTCAGAGGTTGTGGGGCCGAGCGGCGAGCGTCAAAGCACTCGGTTTCGCTCCGGTAGTAGGCCTTTATTGACTAAATTGTAACATGACGACCTATGTGATTTTGGCAGGACTTTTTAGCGCCTACTTTTCAGCTACTGGGCTAAGATTTGAAACAAACGATCGGTGGGAATCCAGCTTTCAGGGGAGGCCTCCCCCGAATCTCTGGACGGTTGTGGGGCCGAACGGTGAGCGTCAAAGCAATCAGTTTCTCTCCAGTTCGTAGGCCTTTATTGACTAAATTGTAACATGACGACCTATGTGAATTTGGCAGGACTTTTTAGTGCCTACTTTTGAACTAGTGGGCTAAGTTTTGAAACAAACGATCGGTGGGAATCCAGCTTTCAGGGGAGGCCTCCCCTGAGTCTCTGGACGGCTGTGGCGCTGAGCGGCGATCGTTAAAGCACTCAGTTTCGGTCCAGTGATAGGCCTTTATTGACTAAATTGTAACATGACGACCTATGTGATTTTGGCAGGACTTTTTAGCGCTTACGTTTGAGCTAGTGGGCTAAGATTTAAAACAAACGATCGGCGGGAATCCAGCTTTCAGGGGAGGCCTCCCCCGAGTCTCTGGACGGCTGTGGGGCCGAGCGGCGAGCGTTAAAGCACTCAGTTTCGCTCGAGTACCATGACGACCGATTTGACTTCGGCACGACTTTAGGTCGCTTAACTTCAGCCTAGCGGGCTAGGAATTCACACAGACAAGCCTTGGGAATCCAGCTTTCAAGGGAGGCCTCTTCCAAGCCTCTCGGAGCTCGTGGGGCCGAACGGCGAGCGTCGAAGCACTCGGTTTTGCTCCAGTAGTAGGCCTTTATTGACTAAATTGTAACATGACAACCTATGTGACTTTGGCAGGACTTTTTAGCGCTTACTTTTGAGCTAGTGGGCTACGATTTGAAACAAACGATCGGTGGGAATCCAGCTTTCAGGGGAGGCCTCCCCCGAGTCTCTGGACGGCTGTGGGGACGAACGGCGAGCGTCAAAGCACTCGGTTTCTCTCCAGTAGTAGGCCTTTATTGAGTAAATTGTAACCTGACGACCTATGTGATTTTGGCAGGACCTTTTAGCGCCTACTTTTCAGCTACTGGGCTAAGATTTGAAACAAACGATCGGTGGGAATCCAGCTTTCGGGGGAGGCCTCCCCCGAGTCTCTGGACGGCTGTGGGGCCGAGCGGCGAGCGTTAAAGCTCTCAGTTTCGGTCAAGTAATAGGCCTTTATTGACTAAATTGTAACATGACGACCTATGTGATTTTGGCAGGACTTTTTAGCGCTTACGTTTGAGCTAGTGGGCTAAGATTTAAAACAAACGATCGGTGGGAATCCAACTTTCAGGGGAGGCCTCTTCCAAGCCTCTCGGAGCTTGTGGGGCTGAACGGCGAGCGTCGAAGCACTCGGTTTCGCTCCAGTCGTAGGCCTTTTACTAAATTGTAACTTGACGACCTATGTGACTTTGGCAAAACTTTTTAGCGCTTAGTTTTGAGCTGGTGGGCTAAGATTTGAAACAAACGATCGGTGGGAATCCAGCTTTCAGGGGAGGCCTCCCCCGAGTCTCTGGACAGCTGTGGGGCCGAACGGCGAGCGTCAAAGCACTCGTTTTCGCTCCAGTAGTGGGCCTTTATTGACTAAATTGTAACATGACAACGTATGTGACTTTGGCAGGACTTTTTAGCGCTTACTTTTCACCTAGTGCGCTAAGATTTGAAACAAACGATCGGTGGGAATCCAGCTTTCAGCGGAGTCCTCCCCCGAGTCTCTGGACGGCTGTGGGGCCGAGCAGCGAACGTTAAAGCACTCAGTTTCGGTCCAGTAGTGGGCCTTTATTGACTAAATTGTAACATGACAACGTATGTGATTTTGACAGGACTTCTTAGCGCCTACTTTTCAGCTACTGGGCTAAGATTTGAAACAAACGATCGGTGGGAATCCAGCTTTCAGGGGAGGCCTCTTCCAAGCCTCTCGGACTTCGTGGGGCCGAACGGCGAGCGTCAAAGCACTCGGTTTTTATTCCAGTAGGAGGCCTTTATTGACTAAATTGTAACATGACAACCTATGTGACTTTGGCAGGACGTTTTAGCGCTTACTTCTGACCCAGTGTGCTAAGATTTGAAATAAACGATCGGTGGGAATCCAGCTTTCAGGGGAGTCCTCCCCCGAGTCTCTGGACGGCTGTGGGGCCGAGCGGCGAGCGTTAAAGCACTCAGTTTCGCTCGAGTACCATGACGACCGATTTGACTTCGGCACGACTTTAGGTCGCTTAATTTCAGCCTAGCGGGCTAGGAATTCACACAGACAATCCTTGGGAATCCAGCTTTCAGGGGAGGCTACTTCCAAGCCTCTCAGAAGTCGTGGGGCCTATCGGCGAGCGTCAAAGCACTCGGTTTCGCTCCAGTAGTAGGCCTTTATTGACTAAATTGTAACATGACGACCTATGTGACTTTGGCAAGACTTTTTAGCGCTCACTTTTGAGCTAGTGGGCTAAGATTTGAAACAAAAGATCGGTGGGAATACAGCTTTCAGGGGAGGCCTCCCCCGAGTCTCTGGACAGCTGTGGGGCCGAACGGCGAGCGTCAAAGCACTTGGTTTCTCTCCAGTAGTCGGTCTTTATTGACTAAATTGTAACATGACGACCTATGTGACTTTGGCAGGACATTTTAGCGCCTAGTTTTGAGCTAGTGGGCTAAGATTTGAAACAAACGATCGGTGGGAATCCAGCTTTCAGGGGAGTCCTCCCCCGAGTCTCTGGACGGCTGTGGGGCCGAGCGGCGAGCGTTAAAGCACTCAGTTTCGTTCCAGTAGGAGGCCTTTATTGACTAAATTGTAACATGACGACCTATGTGATTTTGGCAGGACTTTTTAGCGCCTACTTTTCAGCTACTGGGCTAACAAACGATCGGTGGGAATCCAGCTTTCAGGGGAGGCCTCCCCTGAATCTCTGGACGGCTGTGGGGCCGAGCGGCGAGCGTTAAAGCACTCAGTTTCGGTCCAGTAATAGGCCTTTATTGACTAAATTGTAACATGACAACCTATGTGACTTTGGCAGGACTTTTTAGCGCTTACTTTTGAGCTAGTTGGCTAAGATTTGAAACAAACGATCGGTGGGAATGCAGCTTTCAGGGGAGGCCTCTTCCAAGCCTCTCGGAGGTCATGGGGCCGAACGGCGACCGTCAAAGCACTCGGTTTCGCTCCAGCAGTAGGCCTTTATTGACTAAATTGTAACATGACAACCTATGTGACTTTGGCAGGACTTTTTAGCGCTTACTTTTGAGCTAGTTGGCTAAGATTTGAAACAAACGATCGGTGGGATTCCAGATTTCAGGGGAGGCCTCCCCCGAGTCTCTGGATGGCTGTGGGGCCGAACGGCGAGCGTCAAAGCACTCGGTTTCTCTCCAGTCGTAGGCCTTTAATGACGAAATTGTAACATGATGAACTTTGTGATTTTGGCAGGACTTTTTAGCGCCTACTTTTCAGCTACTGGGCTAAGATTTAAAACAAACGATCGGTGG
>NW_026904500.1:0-18174 GCF_024500275.1 Phycodurus eques | reverse complement strand
CAGTGGTTTGAATCCTAAAGCTTTGGTTGGAGTTTTACACACATTTGCTGATTTTATTGCTTAAAAATGCTCCCCAGCTCCCTCTGCTGTACACTTTTTTTATTGTAACTTCTAACTTTACAAAGGATGCTTTCCCAGTAAATTCTCTTGCTTTTTGGAGAAAAACTCTCCCCTTTATACTCGTTACAGGCAGTGGTTTGAATCCTAAAGCTTTGGTTGGAGTTTTACACACATTTGCTGATTTTATTGCTTAAAAATGCTCCCCAGCTCCCTCTGCTGTACACTTTTTTTATTTTAACTCATAACTTCACAAAGGATGCTTTCCCAGTAAATTCTCTTGCTTTTTAGAGTAAAACCCTCCCCTTTATCCTTGTTACAGGTTGTTGTTTGTGAGTTTTACACACATTTGCATTTTATATCGCTTAAAAATGCTTCCCAGCGCCTGCTGTACACTTTTTTATTTTGACTCATAACTTCACAAAGGATGCTTTCCCAGTAAATTCTCTTGCTTTTTCGAGTAGAACTCTCCCCTTTATACTAGTTACAGGCAGTGGTTTGAATCCCAAAGCTTTGGTTGGAGTTTTACACACATTTGCTGTTTTTGTTGCTTAAAAATGCTTCCCAGCGCCGACTGTACACATTTTTTATTTTGACTCAAAACTTCACAAAGGATGATTTCCAAGTAAATTCTCTTGCATTTTAGAGTAAAACCCTCCCCTTTATACTAGTTACAGGCAGTGGTTTGAATCCCAAAGCTTTGGTTGGAGTTTTACACACATTTGCAGTTTTTATTGCTTAAAAATGCTTCCCAGCTCCCTCTGCTGTACACTTTTTTTGATTGTAACTCATAACTTCACAAAGGATGCTTTCCCAGTAAATTATATTACTTTGTCGAATATAACTCTCCTCTTTATACTAGTTACAGGCAGTGGTTTGAATCCCAAAGCTTTGGTTGGAGTTTTATACACATTTGCTGTTTTTATTGCTGACAAATGCTTCAAAGCACCTGCTGTACACTTTTTTCATTTTCACTCATAACTTCACAAAGGATGCTTCCCCATTAAAGTCTCTTGCTTTTGAGAGAAAAAAATCTTCCCTTTATTCGAGTTACAGGCTGTGGTTTGAATCCCAAAGATTTGCTTGGAGTTTTACACACATTTGCAGTTTTTATTGCTTAAAAATGCATCCCAGCTCACTCTGCTGTCCACTTTCTTTATTTTTACTCATAACTTCACAAATGATGCTTTCCAAGTAAATTCTCTTGATTTTTAGAGTAAAACTCTCCCCTTAACCGAGTTACAGGCAGTGGTTTGAATCCCAAAGCTTTGGTAGGAGTTTTACACACATTTGCAGTTTTTATTGCTTAAAAATGCTTCCCAGCGCCTGCTGTACACTTTTTTTTATTGTAACTCATAACTTCACAAAGGATGCTTTCCCAGTAAAGTCTCGTGCATTTTAGAGTAAAACTCTCCCCTTTATACTTGTTACAGGCAGTGGTTTGAACCCCAAAGCTTTGGTTGGAGTTTTACACACATTTGCTGTTTTTATTGCTTAAAAATGCTTCCCAGCGCCTGCTGTACACTTTTTTTTATTTTCACTCATTACTTCACAAAGGATGCTTTCCCAGTAAAGTATCTTCGTTTTTCGAATAAAACTCTCCCCTTTATTCTAGTTACAGGCAGTGGTTTGAATCCCAAAGTTTTGGTTGGAGTTTTACACACATTTGCAGTTTCTATTGCTTAAAAATGCTTCCCAGCTCCCTCTGCTGAACACATTTTTTTATTGTAACTCATAACTTCACTAAGGATGCTTTTCCGGTAAATTCTCTTGCTTTTTCGAGTAAAACTCTCCCCTCTATACTAGTTACAGGCAGTGGTTTGATCCCAAAGCTTTGGTTGGAGTTTTACACACATTTGCAGTTTTTATCGCTTAAAAATGCTTCCCAGCACCTGCTGAACACTTTTTTTATTGTAACTCATAACTTCACAAATGATGCTTTCCAAGTAAATTCTCTTGCATTTTAGAGTAAAACTTTCCCCTTTATACTAGTTACAGGCAGTGGTTTGAATCCCAAAGCTTTGGTTGGAGTTTTACACACATTTGCAGTTTTCATTGCTTAAAAATGCTTCCCTGCTCCCTCTGCTGTCCACTTTTTTTTTATTGTAACTCTTAACTTCACAAAGGATGCTTTCCCAGTATAGTCTCTTGCATTTTAGAGTAAAACTCTCCCCTTTATACTAGTTACAGGCAGTGGTTTGAATCCCAAAGCTTTGGTTGGAGTTTTACACACATTTGCAGTTTTTATTGCTTTAAAATGCTTCCCGACTCCCTGTGCTGTACACTTTTTTTATCGTAACTCATAACTTCACAAAAGATGCTTTCCCATTAAAGTCTCTTGCTTTTGAGAGTAAAACTCTCCCCTTTATACGAATTACAGGCAGTGGTTTGAATCCCAAAGCTTTGGTTGGAGTTTTACACACATTTGCAGTTTTTATTGCTTAAAAATGCTTCCCAGCTCCCTCTGCTGAACACGTTTTTGATTGGATCTCATAACTGCACAAAGGATGATTTCCAAGTAAATTCTCTTGCTTTTTTGAGTAAAACTCTCCCCTTTATACGAGTTACAGGCAGTCGTTTGAATCACAAAGCTTTGGTTGGAGTTTTACTCACATTTGCAGTTTTTATCGCTTAAAAATGCTTCCTAGCGTCTGCTGTACACTTTTTTTATTTTCACTTATAACTTCACAAAGGATGCTTTCCCAGTAAATTCTCTTGCTTTTTTGAGTAAAACTCTCCCCTTTATACGAGTTACAGGCAGTCGTTTGAATCACAAAGCTTTGGTTGGAGTTTGACTCACATTTGCAGTTTTTATCGCTTAAAAATGCTTCCCAGCACCTGCTGTACACTTTGTTTTATTGTAACTCATAACTTCACAAGGCATGCTTTACCAGTAAATTATCTTGATTTTTAGAGTAAAACTCTCCCCTTTATACTAGTTACAGGCAGTGGTTTGAATCCTAAAGCTTTGGTTGGAGTTTTACACACATTTGCTGATTTTATTGCTTAAAAATGCTCCCCAGCTCCCTCTGCTGTACACTTTTTTTATTGTAACTTCTAACTTTACAAAGGATGCTTTCCCAGTAAATTCTCTTGCTTTTTGGAGAAAAACTCTTCCCTTTATACTCGTTACAGGCAGTGGTTTGAATCCTAAAGCTTTGGTTGGAGTTTTACACACATTTGCTGATTTTATTGCTTAAAAATGCTCCCCAGCTCCCTCTGCTGTACACTTTTTTTATTTTAACTCATAACTTCACAAAGGATGCTTTCCCAGTAAATTCTCTTGCTTTTTAGAGTAAAACCCTCCCCTTTATCCTTGTTACAGGTTGTTGTTTGTGAGTTTTACACACATTTGCATTTTATATCGCTTAAAAATGCTTCCCAGCGCCTGCTGTACACTTTTTTATTTTGACTCATAACTTCACAAAGGATGCTTTCCCAGTAAATTCTCTTGCTTTTTCGAGTAGAACTCTCCCCTTTATACTAGTTACAGGCAGTGGTTTGAATCCCAAAGCTTTGGTTGGAGTTTTACACACATTTGCTGTTTTTGTTGCTTAAAAATGCTTCCCAGCGCCGACTGTACACATTTTTTATTTTGACTCAAAACTTCACAAAGGATGATTTCCAAGTAAATTCAATTGCATTTTAGAGTAAAACCCTCCCCTTTATACTAGTTACAGGCAGTGGTTTGAATCCCAAAGCTTTGGTTGGAGTTTTACACACATTTGCAGTTTTTATTGCTTAAAAATGCTTCCCAGCTCCCTCTGCTGTACACTTTTTTTGATTGTAACTCATAACTTCACAAAGGATGCTTCCCCAGTAAATTATATTACTTTGTCGAATATAACTCTCCTCTTTATACTAGTTACAGGCAGTGGTTTGAATCCCAAAGCTTTGGTTGGAGTTTTACACACATTTGCTGTTTTTATTGCTGACAAATGCTTCAAAGCACCTGCTGTACACTTTTTTCATTTTCACTCATAACTTCACAAAGGATGCTTCCCCATTAAAGTCTCTTGCTTTTGAGAGAAAAAATCTTCCCTTTATTCGAGTTACAGGCTGTGGTTTGAATCCCAAAGATTTGCTTGGAGTTTTACACACATTTGCAGTTTTTATTGCTTAGAAATGCATCCCAGCTCACTCTGCTGTCCACTTTCTTTATTTTTACTCATAACTTCACAAATGATGCTTTCCAAGTAAATTCTCTTGATTTTTAGAGTAAAACTCTCCCCTTAACCGAGTTACAGGCAGTGGTTTGAATCCCAAAGCTTTGGTAGGAGTTTTACACACATTTGCAGTTTTTATTGCTTAAAAATGCTTCCCAGCGCCTGCTGTACACTTTTTTTTATTGTAACTCATAACTTCACAAAGGATGCTTTCCCAGTAAAGTCTCGTGCATTTTAGAGTAAAACTCTCCCCTTTATACTTGTTACAGGCAGTGGTTTGAACCCCAAAGCTTTGGTTGGAGTTTTACACACATTTGCTGTTTTTATTGCTTAAAAATGCTTCCCAGCGCCTGCTGTACACTTTTTTTTATTTTCACTCATTAATTCACAAAGGATGCTTTCCCAGTAAAGTATCTTCGTTTTTCGAATAAAACTCTCCCCTTTATTCTAGTTACAGGCAGTGGTTTGAATCCCAAAGTTTTGGTTGGAGTTTTACACACATTTGCAGTTTCTATTGCTTAAAAATGCTTCCCAGCTCCCTCTGCTGAACACTTTTTTTATTGTAACTCATAACTTCACTAAGGATGCTTTTCCGGTAAATTCTCTTGCTTTTTCGAGTAAAACTATCCCCTCTATACTAGTTACAGGCAGTGGTTTGATCCCAAAGCTTTGGTTGGAGTTTTACACACATTTGCAGTTTTTATCGCTTAAAAATGCTTCCCAGCACCTGCTGAACACTTTTTTTATTGTAACTCATAACTTCACAAATGATGCTTTCCAAGTAAATTCTCTTGCATTTTAGAGTAAAACTTTCCCCTTTATACTAGTTACAGGCAGTGGTTTAAATCCCAAAGCTTTGGTTGGAGTTTTACACACATTTGCAGTTTTCATTGCTTAAAAATGCTTCCCTGCTCCCTCTGCTGTCCACTTTTTTTTTATTGTAACTCTTAACTTCACAAAGGATGCTTTCCCAGTATAGTCTCTTGTATTTTAGAGTAAAACTCTCCCCTTTTTACTAGTTACAGGCAGTGGTTTGAATCCCAAAGCTTTGGTTGGAGTTTTACACACATTTGCAGTTTTTATTGCTTTAAAATGCTTCCCGACTCCCTGTGCTGTACACTTTTTTTATCGTAACTCATAACTTCACAAAAGATGCTTTCCCATTAAAGTCTCTTGCTTTTGAGAGTAAAACTCTCCCCTTTATACGAATTACAGGCAGTGGTTTGAATCCCAAAGCTTTGGTTGGAGTTTTACACACATTTGCAGTTTTTATTGCTTAAAAATGCTTCCCAGCTCCCTCTGCTGAACACGTTTTTGATTGGATCTCATAACTGCACAAAGGATGATTCCCAAGTAAATTCTCTTGCTTTTTTGAGTAAAACTCTCCCCTTTATACTAGTTACAGGCAGTGGTTTGAATCCCAAAGCTTTGGTTGGAGTTTTACAAACATTTGCAGTTTTTATTGCTTAAAAATGGTTCCCAGCGCCTGCTGGACACTTTTTTTATTTTGACTCAAAACTTCACAAAGGATGCTTTCCCAGTACATTCTCTTGCTTTTTAGAGTAAAACTCTCCCATTTATACTAGTTACAGGCAGTGGTTTGAATCCCAAAGCTTTGGTTGGAGTTTTACAAACTTTTGCAGGTTTATTTCTGAAACTTTTTCATTTTGAATCATAACTTCCCAAAGGATGCTTTCCCAGTAAATTCTGTTGCTTTTTAGAGTAAAACTCTCCCGTTTATACTAGTTGCAGGTTGTGGTTTGTATACAAAAGCTTTGGTTGGAGTTTTACACACATTTACAGTTCTTATTGCTTAAAAATTCTTCCGAGCGCCTGCTGTAAACTTTTTTTATTTTGACTCATAACTTCACAAAGGATGCTTTCCCAGTAAATTATCTTGCTTTTTAGAGTAAAACTCTACCCTTTATACTAGTTATAGGAAGTGGTTTGAATCCCAAAGCTTTGGTTGGAGTTTTACACACATTTGCAGTTTTTATTGCTGAAAAATGCTTCCCAGCGCCTGCTGTACACTCTTTTTATTTTGACTCATAACTTCCCAAAGGATGCTTTCCCAGTAAATTCTCTTGCTTTTTAGAGTAAAACTCTCCCCTTTATACTAGTTACAGGCAGTGGTTTGAATCCCAAGGCTTTGGTTGGCGTTTTACACACATTTGCTGTTTTTATTGCTTAAAAATGCTTCCCAGCTCCCTCTGCTGTACACTTTTTTTTATTGTAACTCATAACTTCACAAAGGATGCTTTCCCAGTAAATTCTCTTGCATTTTAGAGTAAAACTCTCCCCTTTATACTATTTACAGGCAGTGGTTTGAAACCCAAAGCTTTGGTTGGAGTTTTACAAACATTTGCAGTTTTTTTTGCTTAAAAATGCTTCCCAGCACCTGCTGTACACTTTTTTTAATTTTGACTCATAACTTCACAAAGGATGCTTTCCCAGTAAATTATCTTGCTTTTTCGAGTAGAACTCTCCCGTTTATACTAGTTACAGGCAGTGGTTTGAATCCCAAAGCTTTGGTTGGAGTTTTACACACATTCGCTGTTTTTATTGCTTAAAAATGCTTCCCAGCGCCGACTGTACACATTTTTTATTTTGACTCAAAACTTCACAAAGGATGATTTCCAAGTAAATTCTCTTGCATTTTAGAGTAGAACTCTCCCCTTTATACTAGTTACAGGCAGTGGTTTGAATCCCAAAGCTTTGGTTGGAGTTTTACACAAATTTGCTGTTTTTATTGCTTAAAAATGCTTCCCAGCGCCTGCTGTACACGTTTTTATTTTCACTCATAACTTCACAAAGGATGCTTTCCCAGTAAAGTCTCTTGCTTTTTAGAGTAGAACTCTCCCCTTTATACTATTTACAGGCCGTGGTTTGAATCGCAAAGCTTTGGTTGGTGTTTTACACACATTTGCAGTTTTTATTGCTTAAAAATGCTTCCCGGCGCCTGCTGTACGCTTTTTTTATTTTCACTCATAACTTCACAAAGGATGATTTCCCAGTAAAGTCTCTTGCTTTTTAGAGTAGAACTCTCCCCGTTATACTAGTTACAGGCAGTGGTTTGAATCCCAAAGCTTTGGTTGGAGTTTTACAAGCATTTGCAGTTTTTATTGCTTAAAATTCCTTCCCAGCGACTTTGGAAACTTTTTTTATTTTGACTCATAACTTCAAAAAGGATGCTTTCCCATTAAATTATCTTGCTTTTTATCGTAAAACTCTCCCCTTTATACTAGTTACAGACAGTGGTTTGAATCCCAAAGCTTTGGTTGGAATTTTACAAACATTTGCAATTTTTATTGCTTAAAAATGCTTCCCAGCGACTTTGGAAACTTTTTTTATTTTGACTCATAACTTCAAAAAGGATGCTTTCCCTGTAAATTCTCTTGCTTTTTATAGTAAAACTCTCCCCTTTATACTAGTTGCAGGTTGTGATTTGAATCCCAAAGCTTTGGTATGAGTTTTACACACATTTGCAGTTTTTATTGCTTAAAAATGCTTCCCAGCTCCCTCTGCTGTACACTTTTTTGATTGTGACTCATAACTTCACAAAGAATGCTTTCCCAGTTAATTATCTTGGTTTTTAGAGTAAAACTCTCCCCTTTATACTTGTTACAGGCAGTGGTTTTAATCCCAAAGCTTTGGTTTGAGTTTTACACACATTTGCAGTTTTTATCGCTTAAAAATGCTTCCCAGCGCCTGCTGTACACTTTTTTTATTTTGACTCATAACTTCACAAAGGATGCTTTCCCAGATAATTCTATTGATTTTTAGAGTAGAACTCTCCCCTTTAAACAATTTACAGGCAGTGGTTTGAATCCCAAAGCTTTGGTTTGAGTTTTACACATATTTGCAGTTTTTATTGCTTAAAAATGCTTCCCAGCTCCCTCTGCTTTACACCTTTTACATTTTGACTCAGAACTTCACAAAGGATGCTTTCCCAGTAAATTCTCTTCCTTTTCGAGGAGAACTCTCGCCTTTATACTAGTTTCAGGCAGTGGTTTGAATCCCAAAGCTTTGGCTTGAGTTTTACACACATTTGCAGTTTTTATTGCTTAAAAATGCTTCCAAGCTCCCTCTGCTGTACACTTTTTTTATTGCGACTCATAACTTCCCAAAGGATGCTTTCCCAGTAAATTCTGTTGCTTTTTAGAGTAAAACTCTCCCGTTTATACTAGTTGCAGGTTGTGGTTTGTATACAAAAGCTTTGGTTGGAGTTTTACACACATTTACAGTTCTTATTGCTTAAAAATTCTTCCGAGCGCCTGCTGTAAACTTTTTTTATTTTGACTCATAACTTCACAAAGGATGCTTTCCCAGTAAATTATCTTGCTTTTTAGAGTAAAACTCTCCCCTTTATACAAGTTCCAGGTTGTGGTTTGTGAGTTTTCCACACATTTGCAGTTTTTATCGCTTAAAAATGCTTCCCAGCGCCTGCTGTACACTTTTTTCATTTTGACTCATAACTTCACAAAGGATGCTTTCCCAGTACATTCTCTTGCTTTTTCGAGGAGAACTCTCCCCTTTATACGAGTTACAGGCAGTGGTTTGATTCCAAAAGCTTTGGTTGGAATTTTACACACATTTGCAGTTTCTATCGCTTAAAAATGCTTCCCAGCTCCCTCTGCTGTACACTTTTTTTATTGTCACTCATAACTTCACGAAGGATGCTTTCCCGGTAAATTCTCTTGCTTTTTAGAGTAAAACTCTCCCCTTTATACTTGTTACAGGCAGTGGTTTTAATCCCAAAGCTTTGGTTTGAGTTTTACACACATTTGCAGTTTTTGTGGCTTAAAAATGCTTCCCAGCGCCTGCTGTACACTTTTTTTATTTTGACTCATAACTTCACAAAGGATGCTTTCCCAGATAATTCTATTGATTTTTAGAGTAGAACTCTCCCCTTTAAACAATTTACAGGCAGTGGTTTGAATCCCAAAGCTTTGGTTTGAGTTTTACACATATTTGCAGTTTTTATTGCTTAAAAATGCTTCCCAGCTCCCTCTGCTTTACACCTTTTACATTTTGACTCAGAACTTCACAAAGGATGCTTTCCCAGTAAATTATCTTCCTTTTCGAGGAGAACTCTCGCCTTTATACGAGTTTCAGGCAGTGGTTTGAATCCCAAAGCTTTGGCTTGAGTTTTACACACATTTGCAGTTTTTATTGCTTAAAAATTCTTCCAAGCTCCCTCTGCTGTACACTTTTTTTATTGCGAGTCATAACTTCCCAAAGGATGCTTTCCCAGTAAATTATGTTGCTTTTTAGAGTAAAATTCTCCCGTTTATACTAGTTGTAGGTTGTGGTTTGTATACAAAAGCTTTGGTTGGAGTTTTACACACATTTACAGTTTTTATTGCTTAAAAATTCTTCCGAGCGCCTGCTGTAAACTTTTTTTATTTTGACTCATAACTTCACAAAGGATGCTTTCCCAGTAAATTATCTTGCTTTTTAGAGTAAAACTCTACCCTTTATACTAGTTATAGGAAGTGGTTTGAATCCCAAAGCTTTGGTTGGAGTTTTACACACATTTGCAGTTTTTATTGCTTAAAAATGCTTCCCGGCGCCTGCTGTACACTTTTTTTATTTTCACTCATAACTTCACAAAGGATGATTTCCCAGTAAAGTCTCTTGCTTTTTAGAGTAGAACTCTCCCCGTTATACTAGTTACAGGCAGTGGTTTGAATCCCAAAGCTTTGGTTGGAGTTTTACAAGCATTTGCAGTTTTTATTGCTGAAAAATCCTTCCCAGCGCCTGCTGTACACTTTTTTTATTTTGACTCATAACTTCACAAAGGAGGCTTTCCAAGTACATTTTCTTGCATTTTAGAGTAAAACTCTCCACGTTATACTAGTTACAGGCAGTGGTTTGAATCCCAAAGCTTTGGTTGGAGTTTTACACACATTTGCAGTTTTTATTGCTGAAAAATGCTTCCCAGCGCCTGCTGTACACTCTTTTTATTTTGACTCATAACTTCCCAAAGGATGCTTTCCCAGTAAATTCTCTTGCTTTTTAGAGTAAAACTCTCCCCTTTATACTAGTTACAGGCAGTGGTTTGAATCCCAAAGCTTTGGTTGGAGTTTTACACACATTTGCTGTTTTTATTGCTTAAAAATGCTTCCCGGCGCCTGCTGTACACTTTTTTTATTTTCACTCATAACTTCACAAAGGATGATTTCCCAGTAAAGTCTCTTGCTTTTTAGAGTAGAACTCTCCCCGTTATACTAGTTACAGGCAGTGGTTTGAATCCCAAAGCTTTGGTTGGAGTTTTACAAGCATTTGCAGTTTTTATTGCTGAAAAATCCTTCCCAGCGCCTGCTGTACACTTTTTTTATTTTGACTCATAACTTCACAAAGGAGGCTTTCCAAGTACATTTTCTTGCATTTTAGAGTAAAACTCTCCACGTTATACTAGTTACAGGGAGTGGTTTGAATCCCAAAGCTTTGGTTGGAGTTTTACACACATTTGCAGTTTTTATTGCTGAAAAATGCTTCCCAGCGCCTGCTGTACACTCTTTTTATTTTGACTCATAACTTCCCAAAGGATGCTTTCCCAGTAAATTCTCTTGCTTTTTAGAGTAAAACTCTCCCCTTTATACTAGTTACAGGCAGTGGTTTGAATCCCAAAGCTTTGGTTGGAGTTTTACACACATTTGCTGTTTTTATTGCTTAAAAATGCTTCCCAGCTCCCTCTGCTGTACACTTTTTTTTATTGTAACTCATAACTTCACAAAGGATGCTTTCCCAGTAAATTCTCTTGCATTTTAGAGTAAAACTCTCCCCTTTATACTATTTACAGGCAGTGGTTTGAAACCCAAAGCTTTGGTTGGAGTTTTACAAACATTTGCAGTTTTTTTTGCTTAAAAATGCTTCCCAGCACCTGCTGTACACTTTTTTTTATTTTGACTCATAACTTCACAAAGGATGCTTTCCCAGTAAATTATCTTGCTTTTTCGAGTAGAACTCTCCCGTTTATACTAGTTACAGGCAGTGGTTTGAATCCCAAAGCTTTGGTTGGAGTTTTACACACATTTGCTGTTTTTATTGCTTAAAAATGCTTCCCAGCGCCGACTGTACAAATTTTTTATTTTGACTCAAAACTTCACAAAGGATGATTTCCAAGTAAATTCTCTTGCATTTTAGAGTAGAACTCTCCCCTTTATACTAGTTACAGGCAGTGGTTTGAATCCCAAAGCTTTGGTTGGAGTTTTACACACATTTGCTGTTTTTATTGCTTAAAAATGCTTCCCAGCGCCTGCTGTACACGTTTTTATTTTCACTCATAACTTCACAAAGGATGCTTTCCCAGTAAAGTCTCTTGCTTTTTAGAGTAGAACTCTCCCCTTTATACTATTTACAGGCCGTGGTTTGAATCGCAAAGCTTTGGTTGGAGTTTTACACACATTTGCAGTTTTTATTGCTTAAAAATGCTTCCCGGCGCCTGCTGTACACTTTTTTTATTTTCACTCATAACTTCACAAAGGATGATTTCCCAGTAAAGTCTCTTGCTTTTTAGAGTAGAACTCTCCCCGTTATACTAGTTACAGGCAGTGGTTTGAATCCCAAAGCTTTGGTTGGAGTTTTACAAGCATTTGCAGTTTTTATTGCTTAAAAATGCTTCCCAGCGACTTTGGAAACTTTTTTTATTTTGACTCATAACTTCAAAAAGGATGCTTTCCCATTAAATTATCTTGCTTTTTATCGTAAAACTCTCCCCTTTATACTAGTTACAGACAGTGGTTTGAATCCCAAAGCTTTGGTTGGAATTTTACAAACATTTGCAATTTTTATTGCTTAAAAATGCTTCCCAGCGACTTTGGAAACTTTTTTTATTTTGACTCATAACTTCAAAAAGGATGCTTTCCCAGTAAATTCTCTTGCTTTTTATAGTAAAACTCTCCCCTTTATACTAGTTGCAGGTTGTGATTTGAATCCCAAAGCTTTGGTATGAGTTTTACACACATTTGCAGTTTTTATTGCTTAAAAATGCTTCCCAGCTCCCTCTGCTGTACACTTTTTTGATTGTGACTCATAACTTCACAAAGGATGCTTTCCCATTAAATTATTTTGCTTTTTAGAGTAAAACTCTCTGCTTTATACTAGTTACAGGCCGTGGTTTGAGTCCCAAAGCTTTGGTTGGGGTTTTAGACACATATGTAGTTTTTGTTGCTTAAAAATGCTTCCCAGCGCCTGCTGTACACTTCTTTTATTTTGACTCATAACTTCACAAAGGATGCTTTCCCAGATAATTCTATTGATTTTTAGAGTAGAACTCTCCCCTTTATACTAGTTACAGGCAGTGGTTTGAATCCCAAAGGTTTGGTTTGAGTTTTACACACATTTGCAGTTTTTATTGCTTAACAATGCTTCCCAGCTCCCTGTGCTGTACACTTTTTTTATTGTGACTCATAACTTCACAAAGAATGCTTTCCCAGTTAATTCTCTTGGTTTTTAGAGTAAAACTCTCCCCTTTATACTTGTTACAGGCAGTGGTTTTAATCCCAAAGCTTTGGTTGGAGTTTTACAAACATTTGCAGTTTTTATCGCTTAAAAATGCTTCCCAGCACCTGCTGTACACTTTTTTTTATTTTGACTCATAACTTCACAAAGGATGCTTTCCCAGTAAATTATCTTGCTTTTTCGAGTAGAACTCTCCCGTTTATACTAGTTACAGGCAGTGGTTTGAATCCCAAAGCTTTGGTTGGAGTTTTACACACATTTGCTGTTTTGATTGCTTAAAAATGCTTCCCAGCGCCGACTGTACAAATTTTTTATTTTGACTCAAAACTTCACAAAGGATGATTTCCAAGTAAATTCTCTTGCATTTTAGAGTAGAACTCTCCCCTTTATACTAGTTACAGGCAGTGGTTTGAATCCCAAAGCTTTGGTTGGAGTTTTACACACATTTGCTGTTTTTATTGCTTAAAAATGCTTCCCAGCGCCTGCTGTACACGTTTTTTATTTTCACTCATAACTTCACAAAGGATGATTTCCCAGTAAAGTCTCTTGCTTTTTAGAGTAGAACTCTCCCCGTTATACTAGTTACAGGCAGTGGTTTGAATCCCAAAGCTTTGGTTGGAGTTTTACAAGCATTTGCAGTTTTTATTGCTTAAAAATGCTTCCCAGCGACTTTGGAAACTTTTTTTATTTTGACTCATAACTTCAAAAAGGATGCTTTCCCATTAAATTATCTTGCTTTTTATCGTAAAACTCTCCCCTTTATACTAGTTACAGACAGTGGTTTGAATCCCAAAGCTTTGGTTGGAATTTTACAAACATTTGCAATTTTTATTGCTTAAAAATGCTTCCCAGCGACTTTGGAAACTTTTTTTATTTTGACTCATAACTTCAAAAAGGATGCTTTCCCAGTAAATTCTCTTGCTTTTTATAGTAAAACTCTCCCCTTTATACTAGTTGCAGGTTGTGATTTGAATCCCAAAGCTTTGGTATGAGTTTTACACACATTTGCAGTTTTTATTGCTTAAAAATGCTTCCCAGCTCACTCTGCTGTACACTTTTTTGATTGTGACTCATAACTTCACAAAGGATGCTATCCCATTAAATTATTTTGCTTTTTAGAGTAAAACTCTCTGCTTTATACTAGTTACAGGCCGTGGTTTGAGTCCCAAAGCTTTGGTTGGGGTTTTAGACACATATGTAGTTTTTGTTGCTTAAAAATGCTTCCCAGCGCCTGCTGTACACTTTTTTCATTTTGACTCATAACTTCACAAAGGATGCTTTCCCAGTAAATTCTGTTGCTTTTTAGAGTAAAACTCTCCCGTTTATACTAGTTGCAGGTTGTGGTTTGTATACAAAAGCTTTGGTTGGAGTTTTACACACATTTACAGTTCTTATTGCTTAAAAATTCTTCCGAGCGCCTGCTGTAAACTTTTTTTATTTTGACTCATAACTTCACAAAGGATGCTTTCCCAGTAAATTATCTTGCTTTTTAGAGTAAAACTCTCCCCTTTATACAAGTTCCAGGTTGTGGTTTGTGAGTTTTCCACACATTTGCAGTTTTTATCGCTTAAAAATGCTTCCCAGCGCCTGCTGTACACTTTTTTCATTTTGACTCATAACTTCACAAAGGATGCTTTCCCAGTACATTCTCTTGCTTTTCCGAGGAGAACTCTCCCCTTTATACGAGTTACAGGCAGTGGTTTGATTCCAAAAGCTTTGGTTGGAATTTTACACACATTTGCAGTTTCTATCGCTTAAAAATGCTTCCCAGCTCCCTCTGCTGTACACTTTTTTTATTGTCACTCATAACTTCACGAAGGATGCTTTCCCGGTAAATTCTCTTGCTTTTTAGAGTAAAACTCTCCCCTTTATACTTGTTACAGGCAGTGGTTTTAATCCCAAAGCTTTGGTTTGAGTTTTACACACATTTGCAGTTTTTATCGCTTAAAAATGCTTCCCAGCGCCTGCTGTACACTTTTTTTATTTTGACTCATAACTTCACAAAGGATGCTTTCCCAGATAATTCTATTGATTTTTAGAGTAGAACTCTCCCCTTTAAACAATTTACAGGCAGTGGTTTGAATCCCAAAGCTTTGGTTTGAGTTTTACACATATTTGCAGTTTTTATTGCTTAAAAATGCTTCCCAGCTCCCTCTGCTTTACACCTTTTACATTTTGACTCAGAACTTCACAAAGGATGCTTTCCCAGTAAATTATCTTCCTTTTCGAGGAGAACTCTCGCCTTTATACTAGTTTCAGGCAGTGGTTTGAATCCCAAAGCTTTGGCTTGAGTTTTACACACATTTGCAGTTTTTATTGCTTAAAAATGCTTCCAAGCTCCCTCTGCTGTACACTTTTTTTATTGCGACTCATAACTTCCCAAAGGATGCTTTCCCAGTAAATTCTGTTGCTTTTTAGAGTAAAACTCTCCCGTTTATACTAGTTGCAGGTTGTGGTTTTATACAAAAGCTTTGGTTGGAGTTTTACACACATTTACAGTTCTTATTGCTTAAAAATTCTTCCGAGCGCCTGCTGTAAACTTTTTTTATTTTGACTCATAACTTCACAAAGGATGCTTTCCCAGTAAATTATCTTGCTTTTTAGAGTAAAACTCTACCCTTTATACTAATTATAGGAAGTGGTTTGAATCCCAAAGCTTTGGTTGGAGTTTTACACACATTTGCAGTTTTGATTGCTTAAAAATGCTTCCCGGCGCCTGCTGTACACTTTTTTTATTTTCACTCATAACTTCACAAAGGATGATTTCCCAGTAAAGTCTCTTGCTTTTTAGAGTAGAACTCTCCCCGTTATACTAGTTACAGGCAGTGGTTTGAATCCCAAAGCTTTGGTTGGAGTTTTACAAGCATTTGCAGTTTTTATTGCTGAAAAATCCTTCCCAGCGCCTGCTGTACACTTTTTTTATTTTGACTCATAACTTCACAAAGGAGGCTTTCCAAGTACATTTTCTTGCATTTTAGAGTAAAACTCTCCACATTATACTAGTTACAGGCAGTGGTTTGAATCCCAAAGCTTTGGTTGGAGTTTTACACACATTTGCAGTTTTTATTGCTGAAAAATGCTTCCCAGCGCCTGCTGTACACTCTTTTTATTTTGACTCATAACTTCCCAAAGGATGCTTTCCCAGTAAATTCTCTTGCTTTTTAGAGTAAAACTCTCCCCTTTATACTAGTTACAGGCAGTGGTTTGAATCCCAAAGCTTTGGTTGGAGTTTTACACACATTTGCTGTTTTTATTGCTTAAAAATGCTTCCCAGCTCCCTCTGCTGTACACTTTTTTTTATTGTAACTCATAACTTCACAAAGGATGCTTTCCCAGTAAATTCTCTTGCATTTTAGAGTAAAACTCTCCCCTTTATACTATTTACAGGCAGTGGTTTGAAACCCAAAGCTTTGGTTGGAGTTTTACAAACATTTGCAGTTTTTTTTGCTTAAAAATGCTTCCCAGCACCTGCTGTACACTTTTTTTTATTTTGACTCATAACTTCACAAAGGATGCTTTCCCAGTAAATTATCTTGCTTTTTCGAGTAGAACTCTCCCGTTTATACTAGTTACAGGCAGTGGTTTGAATCCCAAAGCTTTGGTTGGAGTTTTACACACATTTGCTGTTTTTATTGCTTAAAAATGCTTCCCAGCTCCGACTGTACAAATTTTTTATTTTGACTCAAAACTTCACAAAGGATGATTTCCAAGTAAATTCTCTTGCATTTTAGAGTAGAACTCTCCCCTTTATACTAGTTACAGGCAGTGGTTTGAATCCCAAAGCTTTGGTTGGAGTTTTACACACATTTGCTGTTTTTATTGCTTAAAAATGCTTCCCAGCGCCTGCTGTACACGTTTTTATTTTCACTCATAACTTCACAAAGGATGCTTTCCCAGTAAAGTCTCTTGCTTTTTAGAGTAGAACTCTCCCCTTTATACTATTTACAGGCCGTGGTTTGAATCGCAAAGCTTTGGTTGGAGTTTTACACACATTTGCAGTTTTTATTGCTTAAAAATGCTTCCCGGCGCCTGCTGTACACTTTTTTTTATTTTCACTCATAACTTCACAAAGGATGATTTCCCAGTAAAGTCTCTTGCTTTTTAGAGTAGAACTCTCCCCGTTATACTAGTTACAGGCAGTGGTTTGAATACCAAAGCTTTGGTTGGAGTTTTACAAGCATTTGCAGTTTTTATTGCTGAAAAATCCTTCCCAGCGCCTGCTGTACACTTTTTTTATTTTGACTCATAACTTCACAAACGATGCTTTCCAAGTACATTTTCTTGCATTTTAGAGTAAAACTCTCCACGTTATACTAGTTACAGGCAGTGGTTTGAATCCCAAAGCTTTGGTTGGAGTTTTACACACATTTGCAGTTTTTATTGCTGAAAAATGCTTCCCAGCGCCTGCTGTACACTCTTTTTATTTTGACTCATAACTTCCCAAAGGATGCTTTCCCAGTAAATTCTCTTGCTTTTTAGAGTAAAACTCTCCCCTTGATACTAGTTATAGGGCAGTGGTTTGAATCCCAAAGCTTTGGTTGGAGTTTTACACACATCTGCAGTTTTTATTGCTTAAAAATGCTTCCCAGCACCTGCTGGACACTTTTTTTATTTTAACTCATAACTTCACAAAGGATGCTTTCCCAGTAAATTATCTAGCCTTTTCGAGTAGAACTCTCCCCTTTATACTAGTTACAGGCACTGGTTTGAATCCCAAAGCTTTGGTTGGAGTTTGACACACATTTGCTGTTTTTATTGCTTAAAAATGCTTCGCAGCGCCTGCTGTACACTTTTTTTATTTTCACTTTTAAATTCACAAAGGATGCTTTCCCAGTAAATTCTCTTGCTTTTTAGAGTAAAACTCTCCCCTTGATACTAGTTATAGGGCAGTGGTTTGAATCCCAAAGCTTTGGTTGGAGTTTTACAAACATTTGCAGTTTTTATTGCCGAAACGTTTTCATTTTGACTCATAACTTCACAATGGATGCTTTCCAAGTAAATTCTCTTGCATTTTAGAGTAAAACTCTCCCCTTTATACTAGTTACAGGCAGTGGTTTGAATCCCAAAGCTTTGGTTGGAATCTTACACACATTTGCTGTTTTTATTGCTTAAAAATGCTTCCCAGCGCCTGCTGTACACTTTTTTTTTATTTTGACTCATAACTTCACAAAGGATGCTTTCCCACTAAAGTCTCTTGTTTTTTGGAGTATAACTCTCCCCGTTATACAAGTTACAGGCAGTGGTTTGAATCCCAAAGCTTTGGTTGGAGTTTTACACATATTTACAGTTTTTATTGCTTAAAAATGCTTCCCAGCTCCCTCTGCTGTACACTTTTATTTTATTTTGACTCATAACTTCACAAAGGATGCTTTCCCAGTAAATTATTTTGCTTTTTAGAGTAAAACTATCCCCTTTATACTAGTTACAGGTTGTGGTTTGAATCCCAAAGCTTTAGTTGGAGTTTTACACACATTTGCAGTTTTTA
>NW_026904499.1:0-18197 GCF_024500275.1 Phycodurus eques | reverse complement strand
TAAGATTTAAAACAAACGATCGGTGGGAATCCAGCTTTCAGGGGAGGCCTCCCCCGAGTCTCTGGATGGCTGTGGGGCCGAGCGGCGAGCGTTAAAGCACTCAGTTTCGCTCGAGTACCATGACGACCGATTTGACTTCGGCACGACTTTAGGTAACTTAATTTCAGCCTAGCGGGCTAGGAATTCACACAGACAAGCCTTGGGAATCCAGCTTTCAAGGGAGGCCTCTTCCAAGCCTCTCGGAGCTTGTGGGGCCGAACGGCGAGCGTCGAAGCACTCGGTTTTGCTCCAGTAGTAGGCCTTTATTGACTAAATTGTAACATGACAACCTATGTGACTTTGGCAGGACCTTTTAGCGCTTACTTATGAGGTAGTGGGCTACGATTTGAAACAAACGATCGCTGGGAATCCAGCTTTCAGGGGAGGCCTCCCCCGAGTCTCTGGACGGCTGTGGGGGCGAACGGCGAGCGTCAAAGCACTCTGTTTCTCTCCAGTAGTTGGCCTTTATTGAGTAAATTGTAACAACGACCTATGTGATTTTGGCAGGACTTTTTAGCACCTACTTTTCAGCTACTAGGCTAAGATTTGAAATAAACGATCGGTGGGAATCCAGCTTTCAGGGGAGGCCTCTTTCAAGCCTCTCAGAGGTTGTGGGGCCGAGCGGTGAGCGTCAAAGCACTCGGTTTCGCTCCAGTAGTAGGCCTTTATTGACTAAATTGTAACATGACGACCTATGTGATTTTGGCAGGACTTTTTAGCGCCTACTTTTCAGCTACTGGGCTAAGATTTGAAACAAACGATCGGTGGGAATCCAGCTTTCAGGGGAGGCCTCCCCCGAATCTCTGGACGGTTGTGGGGCCGAACCGTGAGCGTCAAAGCACTCAGTTTCTCTCCAGTCGTAGGCCTTTATTGACTAAATTGTAACATGACGACCTATGTGAATTTGGCAGGACTTTTTAGTGCCTACTTTTGAACTAGTGGGCTAAGATTTGAAACAAACCATCGGTGGGAATCCAGCTTTCAGGGGAGGCCTCCCCTGAGTCTCTGGACGGCTGTGGGGTTGAGCGGCGATCGTTAAAGCACTCAGTTTCGGTCCAGTCGATAGGCCTTTATTGACTAAATTGTAACATGACGACCTATGTGATTTTGGCAGGACTTTTTAGCGCTTACGTTTGAGCTAGTGGGCTAAGATTTAAAACAAACGATCGGTGGGAATCCAGCTTTCAGGGGAGGCCTCCCCCGAGTCTCTGGACGGCTGTGGGGCCGAGCGGCGAGCGTTAAAGCACTCAGTTTCGCTCGAGTACCATGACGACCGATTTGACTTCGGCACGACTTTAGGTCGCTTAATTTCAGCCTAGCGGGCTAGGAATTCACACAGACAAGCCTTGGGAATCCAGCTTTCAAGGGAGGCCTCTTCCAAGCCTCTCGGAGCTCGTGGGGCCGAACGGCGAGCGTCGAAGCACTCGGTTTTGCTCCAGTAGTAGGCCTTTATTGACTAAATTGTAACATGACAACCTATGTGACTTTGGCAGGACTTTTTAGCGCTTACTTTTGAGCTAGTGGGCTACGATTTGAAACAAACGATCGGTGGGAATCCAGCTTTCAGGGGAGGCCTCCCCCGAGTCTCTGGACGGCTGTGGGGACGAACGGCGAGCGTCAAAGCACTCGGTTTCTCTCCAGTAGTTGGCCTTTATTGAGTAAATTGTAACAACGACCTATGTGATTTTGGCAGGACTTTTTAGCGCCTACTTTTCAGCTACTGGGCTAAGATTTGAAATAAACGATCGGTGGGAATCCAGCTTTCAGGGGAGGCCTCTTTCAAGCCTCTCAGAGGTTGTGGGGCCGAGCGGTGAGCGTCAAAGCACTCGGTTTCGCTCCAGTAGTAGGCCTTTATTGACTAAATTGTAACATGACGACCTATGTGATTTTGGCAGGACTTTTTAGCGCCTACTTTTGAGCTACTGGGCTAAGATTTGAAACAAACGATCGGTGGGAATCCAGCTTTCAGGGGAGGCCTCCCCTGAGTCTCTGGACGGCTGTGGGGCTGAGCGGCGATCGTTAAAGCACTCAGTTTCGGTCCAGTGATAGGCCTTTATTGACTAAATTGTAACATGACGACCTATGTGATTTTGGCAGGACTTTTTAGCGCTTACGTTGGAGCTAGTGGGCTAAGATTTAAAAAAACGATCGGTGGGAATCCAGCTTTCAGGGGAGGCCTCCCCCGAGTCTCTGGACGGCTATGGGGCCGAGCGGCGAGCGTTAAAGCACTCAGTTTCGCTCGAGTACCATGACGACCGATTTGACTTCGGCACGACTTTAGGTCGCTTAATTTCAGCCTAGCGGGCTAGGAATTCACACAGACAAGCCTTGGGAATCCAGCTTTCAAGGGAGGCCTCTTCCAAGCCTCTCGGAGCTTGTGGGGCCGAACGGCGAGCGTCGAAGCACTCGGTTTTGCTCCAGTAGTAGGCCTTTATTGACTAAATTGTAACATGACAACCTATGTGACTTTGGCAGGACTTTTTAGCGCTTACTTTTGAGCTAGTGGGCTACGATTTGAAACAAACGATCGGTGGGAATCCAGCTTTCAGGGGAGGCCTCCCCCGAGTCTCTGGACGGCTGTGGGGGCGAACGGCGAGCATCAAAGCACTCTGTTTCTCTCCAGTAGTTGGCCTTTATTGAGTAAATTGTAACAACGACCTATATGATTTTGGCAGGACTTTTTAGCGCCTACTTTTCAGCTACTGGGCTAAGATTTGAAATAAACGATCGGTGGGAATCCAGCTTTCAGGGGAGGCCTCTTTCAAGCCTCTCAGAGGTTGTGGGGCCGAGCGGTGAGCGTCAAAGCACTCGGTTTCGCTCCAGTAGTAGGCCTTTATTGACTAAATTGCAACATGACGACCTATGTGATTTTGGCAGGACTTTTTAGCGCCTACTTTTCAGCTACTGGGCTAAGATTTGAAACAAACGATCGGTGGGAATCCAGCTTTCAGGGGAGGCCTCCCCCGAATCTCTGGACGGTTGTGGGGCCGAACGGTGAGCGTCAAAGCACTCAGTTTCTCTCCAGTCGTAGGCCTTTATTGACTAAATTGTAACATGACGACCTATGTGAATTTGGCAAGACTTTTTAGTGCCTACTTTTGAACTAGTGGGCTAAGATTTGAAACAAACGATCGGTGGGAATCCAGCTTTCAGGGGAGTCCTCCCCTGAGTCTCTGGACGGCTGTGGGGCCGAACGGCGAGCGTCGAAGCACTCGGTTTTGCTCCAGTAGTAGGCCTTTATTGACTAAATTGTAACATGACAACCTATGTGACTTTGGCAGGACTTTTTAGCGCTTACTTTTGAGCTAGTGGGCTACGATTTGAAACAAACGATCGGTGGGAATCCAGCTTTCAGGGGAGGCCTCCCCCGAGTCTCTGGACGGCTGTGGGGACGAACGGCGAGCGTCAAAGCACTCGGTTTCTCTCCAGTAGTAGGCCTTTTTTGAGTAAATTGTAACCTGACGACCTATGTGATTTTGGCAGGACCTTTTAGCGCCTACTTTTCAGCTACTGGGCTAAGATTTGAAACAAACGATCGGTGGGAATCCAGCTTTCGGGGGAGGCCTCCCCCGAGTCTCTGGACGGGTGTGGGGCCGAGCGGCGAGCTTTAAAGCACTCGGTTTCGCTCCAGTAGTAGGCCTTTATTGACTAAATTGTAACATGACAACCCATGTGACTTTGGCAGGACTTTTTAGCGCTTACTTTTTACCTAGTGCACTAAGATTTGAAACAAACGATCTGTGGGAATCCAGCTTTCAGGGGAGTCCTCCCCCGAGTCTCTGGACGGCTGTGGGGCCGAGTGGCGAGCTTTAAAGCACTCAGTTTCGCTCGAGTACCATGACGACCGATTTGACTTCGGCACGACTTTAGGTCGCTTAATTTCAGCCTAGCGGGCTAGGAATTCACACAGACAATCCTTGGGAATCCAGCTTTCAGGGGAGGCCACTTCCAAGCCTCACAGAGGTCGTGGGGCCTAACGGCGAGCGTCAAAGCACTCGGTTTCGGTCCAGTAGGAGGCCTTCATTTACTAAATTGTAACATGATGACCTATGTGATTTTGGCAAGACGTTTTAGCGCCTACTTTTCAGCTACTGGGCTAAGATTTGAAACAAACCATCGGTGGGAATCCAGCTTTCAGGGGAGGCTTCTTCCAAGCCTCTCGGAGGTTGTGGGGCCGAACGGCGAGCGTTAAAGCACTCGGTTTCGCTCCAGTAGTAGGCCTTTATTGACTAAATTGTACCATGACGACCTATGTGATTTTGGCAGGACTTTTTAGCGCCTACTTTTCAGCTACTGGCCGAAGATTTGAAACAAACGATCGGTGGGAATCCAGCTTTCAGGGGAGGCCTCCCCCGAATCTCTGGACGGCTGTGGGGCCGAACGGTGAGCGTCAAAGCACTCGGTTTCTCTCCAGTCGTAGGCCTTTATTGAGTAAATTGTAACAACGACCTATGTGACTTTGGCAGGACTTTTTAGCGCTTACTTTTGAGCTAGTGGGCTAAGATTTGAAACAAACGATCGGTGGGAATCCAGCTTTCTGGGGAGGCCTACCCCGAGTCTCTGGACGGCTGTGGGGGCGAACGCCGAGCGTCAAAGCACTCTGTTTCTCTCCAGTAGTTGGCCTTTATTGAGTAAATTGTAACAACGACCTATGTGATTTTGGCAGGACTTTTTAGCGCCTACTTTTCAGCTACTGGGCTAAGATTTGAAATAAACGATCGGTGGGAATCCAGCTTTCAGGGGAGGCCTCTTTCAAGCCTCTCAGAGGTTGTGGGGCCGAGCGGTGAGCGTCAAAGCACTCGTTTTCGGTCCAGTAGTAGGCCTTTATTGACTAAATTGTACCATGACGACCTATGTGATTTTGGCAGGACATTTTAGCGCTTACTTTTGAGTTAGTGGGCTAAGATTTGAAACACATTATCGGTGGGAATCCAGCTTTCAGGGGAGTCCTCCCCCGAGTCTCTGGACGGCTGTGGGGCCGAGCGGCGAGCATTAAAGCACTCAGTTTCGGTCCAGTAGGAGGCCTTTATTGACTAAATTGTAACATGACGATCTATGTGATTTTGGCAGGACTTTTTAGCGCCTACTTTTCAGTTACTGGGAGAAGATATGAAACAAACGATCGGTGGGAATCCAGCTTTCAGGGGAGGCCTCTTCCAAGCCTCTCGGAGGTCGTGGGGCCGAACGGCGAGCGTTATAGCACTCGGTTTCTCTGCAGTAGTAGGCCTTTATTGACTAAATTGTAACATGACGACCTATGTGACTTTGGCAAGACTTTTTAGCGCCTACGTTTGACCTAGTGGGCTAAGATTTGAAACAAATGATCGGTGGGAATCCAGCTTTCAGGGGAGGCCTCCCCCGAGTCTCTGGACGCCTGTGGGGTCGAGCGGCGACCGTTAAAGCACTCAGTTTCGCTCGAGTACCATGACGACCGATTTGACTTCGGCACGACTTTAGTTTCGCTTAATTTCAGCCTAGCGGGCTAGGAATTCACACAGACAATCCTTGGGAATCCAGCTTTCAGGGGATGCCACTTCCATGCCTCTCAGAGGTCGTGGGGCCTAACGGCGAGCGTCAAAGCACTCGGTTTCGGTCCAGTAGGAAGCGTTTATTGACTAAATTGTAACATGACGACCTATGTGATTTTGGCAGGACTTTTTAGCGCCTACTTTTCAGCTACTGGGCGAAGATTTGAAACAAACGATCGGTGGGAATCCAGCTTTCAGGGGAGGCCTCTTCCAAGCCTCTCTGAGGTCGTGGGGCATAACGGCGAGCGTCAAAGCACTCGTTTTCGGTCCAGTAGTAGGCCTTTATTGACTAAATTGTACCATGACGACCTATGTGATTTTGGCAGGACATTTTAGCGCTTACTTTTGAGTTAGTGGGCTAAGATTTGAAACACATTATCGGTGGGAATCCAGCTTTCAGGGGAGTCCTCCCCCGAGTCTCTGGACGGCTGTGGGGCCGAGCGGCGAGCATTAAAGCACTCGGTTTCGGTCCAGTAGGAGGCCTTTATTGACTAAATTGTAACATGACGATCTATGTGATTTTGGCAGGACGTTTTAGTGCCTACTTTTCAGCTACTAGGCTAAGATTTGAAAGAAACGATCGGTGGGAATCCAGCTTTCAGGGGAGGCCTCTTCCAAGCCTCTCGGAGGTCGTGGGCCCGAACGGCGAGCGTCAAAGCACTCGGTTTCGCTCCAGTAGTAACCCTTTATTGACTAAATTGTAACATGACAACCTATGTGACTTTGGCAGGACTTTTTAGCGCTTACTTTTCACCGAGTGCGCTAAGATTTAAAACAAACGATGCGTGGGAATCCAGCTTTCAGGGGAGTCCTCCCCCGAGTCTCTGGACGGCTGTGTGGCCGAGCGGCGACCGTTAAAGCACTCAGTTTCGGTCGAGTACCATGACGACCAATTTGACTTCGGCACGACTTTAGGTCGCTTAATTTCAGCCTAGCGGGCTAGGAATTCACACAGACAAGCCTTGGGAATCCAGCTTTCAAGGGAGGCCTCTTCCAAGCCTCTCGGAGCTCGTGGGGCCGAACGGCGAGCGTCGAAGCACTCGGTTTCGCTCCAGTAGTAACCCTTTATTGACTAAATTGTAACATCACAACCTATGTGACTTTGGCAGACTTTTTTCCGCCTACTTTTCAGCTAATGGGCTAAGATTTGAAACAAATGATCGGCGGGAATTCAGCTTTCAGTGGAGGCCTCCCCCGAGTCTCTGGACGGCTGTGGGGCCGAACGGCGACCGTCAAAGCACTCGGTTTCTCTCCAGTAGTAGGCCTTTATTGAGTAAATTGTAACATGACGACCTATGTGATTTTGGCAGGACTTTTTAGCGCCTACTTTACAGCTACTGGGCTAAGATTTAAAACAAACGATCGGTGGGAATCCAGCTTTCAGGGGAGGCCTCTTCCAAGCCTCTCGGAGGTCATGGGGCCGAACGGCGAGCGTCAAAGCACTCGGTTTCGCTCCAGCAGTAGGCCTTTATTGACTAAATTGTAACATGACTACCTATGTGACTTTGGTTGGACTTTTTTGCGCTTACTTTTGAGCTAGTTGGCTAAGATTTGAAACAAACGATCGGTGGGATTCCAGATTTCAGGGGAGGCCTCCTCCGAGTCTCTGGATTGCTGTGGGGCCGAACGGCGAGCGTCAAAGCATTCGGTTTCTCTCCAGTCGTAGGCCTTTAATGACTAAATTGTAACATGACGACCTATGTGATTTTGGCAGGACGTTTTAGCGCCTACTTTTCAGCTACTGGGCTAAGATTTAAAACAAACGATCGGTGGGAATCCAGCTTTCAGGGGAGGCCTCCTCCAAGTCTCTCGGAGGTCGTGGGGCCGAACGGCAAGCGTCAAAGCACTCGGTTTCTCTCCAGTCGTAGGCCTTTAATGACTAAATTGTAACATGACGACCTATGTGATTTTGGCAGGACTTTTTAGCGCTTACGTTTGAGCTAGTGGACTAAGATTTAAAACAAACGATCGGTGGGAATCCAGCTTTCAGGGGAGGCCTACCCCGAGTCTCTGGACTGCTGTGGGGCCGAGCGGCGACCGTTAAAGCACTCAGTTTCGCTCGAGTACCATGACGACCGATTTGACTTCGGCACGACTTTAGGTCGCTTAATTTCAGCCTAGCGGGCTAGGAATTCACACAGACAAGCCTTGGGAATCCAGCTTTCAAGGGAGGCCTCTTCCAAGCCTCTCGGAGCTTGTGGGGCCGAACGGCGAGCGTCGAAGCACTTGGTTTCGCTCCAGTCGTAGGCCTTTAATGACTAAATTGTAACATGACGACCTATGTGACTTTGGCAAGACGTTTTAGCGCTTACTTTTGAGCTAGTGGGCTAAGATTTGAAAAAAACGATCGGTGGGAATCCAGCTTTCAGGGGAGGCCTACCCCGAGTCTCTGGACAGCTGTGGGGCCGAACGACGAGCGTCAAAGCACTCGTTTTCGCTCCAGTAGTAGGCCTTTATTGACTAAATTGTAACATGACGACCTATGTGACTTTGGCATGACTTTTTAGCGCCTACTTTTGAGCTAGTGGGCTAAGATTTGAAACAAATGATCGGTGGGAATCCAGCTTTCGGTGGACGCCTCCCCCGAGTCTCTGGACGGCTGTGGGGCAGAGTGGCGAGCGTTAAAGCACTCAGTTTCGGTCCAGTAGTAGGCCTTTATTGACTAAATTGTAACATGACGACCTATGTGATTTTGGCAGGACTTTTTAGCGCCTACTTTTCAGTTACTGGGCGAAGATTTGAAACAAACGATCGGTGGGAATCCAGCTTTCAGGGGAGGCCTCTTCCAAGCCTCTCGGAGGTCGTGGGGCAGAACGGCGAGCGTCATAGCACTCGGTTTCTCTCCAGTAGTAACCCTTTATTGACTAAATTGTAACATCACAACCTATGTGATTTTGGCAGGACTTCTTAGCGCCTACTTTTCAGCTACTGGGCTAAGATTTGAAACAAACGATCGGTGGGAATCCAGCTTTCAGGGGAGGGCTCCCCCGAGTCTCTGGACGGCTGTGGGGCCGAGCGGCGAGCGTAATAGCACTCAGTTTCGCTCGAGTACCATGACGACCGATTTGACTTCGGCACAACTTTAGGTCGCTTAATTTCAGCCGAGCGGGCTAGGAATTAACACAGACAAGCCTTGGGAATCCAGCTTTCAAGGGAGGCCTCTTCCAAGCCTCTCGGAGCTTGTGGGGCCGAACGGCGAGCGTCGAAGCACTCGGTTTCGCTTCAATAGTAGGCCTTTATTGACTAAATTGTAACATGACAACCTATGTGACTTTGGCAGGACTTTTTAGCGCTTACTTTTGAGCTAGTGGGCTAAGATTTGAAACAAACGATCGGTGGGAATCCAGCTTTCTGGGGAGGCCTCCCCCGAGTCTCTGGACGGCTGTGGGGGCGAACGCCGAGCGTCAAAGCACTCTGTTTCTCTCCAGTAGTTGGCCTTTATTGAGTAAATTGTAACAACGACCTATGTGATTTTGGCAGGACTTTTTAGCGCCTACTTTTCAGCTACTGGGCTAAGATTTGAAATAAACGATCGGTGGGAATCCAGCTTTCAGGGGAGGCCTCTTTCAAGCCTCTCAGAGGTTGTGGGGCCGAGCGGTGAGCGTCAAAGCACTCGTTTTCGGTCCAGTAGTAGGCCTTTATTGACTAAATTGTACCATGACGACCTATGTGATTTTGGCAGGACATTTTAGCGCTTACTTTTGAGTTAGTGGGCTAAGATTTGAAACACATTATCGGTGGGAATCCAGCTTTCAGGGGAGTCCTCCCCCGAGTCTCTGGACGGCTGTGGGGCCGAGCGGCGAGCATTAAAGCACTCAGTTTCGGTCCAGTAGGAGGCCTTTATTGACTAAATTGTAACATGACGATCTATGTGATTTTGGCAGGACTTTTTAGCGCCTACTTTTCAGCTACTGGGCTAAGATTTGAAAGAAACGATCGGTGGGAATCCAGCTTTCAGGGGAGGCCTCTTCCAAGCCTCTTGGAGGTCGTGGGCCCGAACGGCGAGCGTCAAAGCACTCGGTTTCGCTCCAGTAGTAACCCTTTATTGACTAAATTGTAACATGACAACCTATGTGACTTTGGCAGGACTTTTTAGCGCTTACTTTTCACCGAGTGCGCTAAGATTTAAAACAAACGATGCGTGGGAATCCAGCTTTCAGGGGAGTCCTCCCCCGAGTCTCTGGACGGCTGTGTGGCCGAGCGGCGACCGTTAAAGCACTCAGTTTCGGTCGAGTACCATGACGACCAATTTGACTTCGGCACGACTTTAGGTCGCTTAATTTCAGCCTAGCGGGCTAGGAATTCACACAGACAAGCCTTGGGAATCCAGCTTTCAAGGGAGGCCTCTTCCAAGCCTCTCGGAGCTCGTGGGGCCGAACGGCGAGCGTCGAAGCACTCGGTTTCGCTCCAGTAGTAACCCTTTATTGACTAAATTGTAACATCACAACCTATGTGACTTTGGCAGACTTTTTTGCGCCTACTTTTCAGCTAATGGGCTAAGATTTGAAACAAATGATCGGCGGGAATGCAGCTTTCAGTGGAGGCCTCCCCCGAGTCTCTGGACGGCTGTGTGGCCGAACGGCGACCGTCAAAGCACTCGCTTTCTCTCCAGTAGTAGGCCTTTATTGAGTAAATTGTAACATGACGACCTATGTGATTTTGGCAGGACTTTTTAGCGCCTACTTTTCAGCTACTGGGCTAAGATTTAAAACAAACGATCGGTGGGAATCCAGCTTTCAGGGGAGGCCTCCTCCAAGCCTCTCGGAGGTCATGGGGCCGAACGGCGAGCGTCAAAGCACTCGGTTTCGCTCCAGCAGTAGGCCTTTATTGACTAAATTGTAACATGACAACCTATGTGACTTTGGTTGGACTTTTTAGCGCTTACTTTTGAGCTAGTTGGCTAAGATTTGAAACAAACGATCGGTGGGATTCCAGATTTCAGGGGAGGCCTCCCCCGAGTCTCTGGATTGCTGTGGGGCCGAACGGCGAGCGTTAAAGCACTCAGTTTCGGTCCAGTAGTAGGCCTTTATTGACTAAATTGTAACATGACGACCTATGTGATTTTGGCAGGACTTTTTAGCGCCTACTTTTCAGTTACTGGGCGAAGATTTGAAACAAACGATCGGTGGGAATCCAGCTTTCAAGGGAGGCCTCTTCCAAGCCTCTCGGAGCTTGTGGGGCCGAACGGCGAGCGTCGAAGCACTCGGTTTCGCTTCAATAGTAGGCCTTTATTGACTAAATTGTAACATGACAACCTATGTGACTTTGGCAGGACTTTTTAGCGCTTACTTTTGAGCTAGTGGGCTAAGATTTGAAACAAACGATCGGTGGGAATCCAGCTTTCTGGGGAGGCCTCCCCCGAGTCTCTGGACGGCTGTGGGGGCGAACGGCGAGCGTCAAAGCACTCTGTTTCTCTCCAGTAGTTGGCCTTTATTGAGTAAATTGTAACAACGACCTATGTGATTTTGGCAGGACTTTTTAGCGCCTACTTTTCAGCTACTAGGCTAAGATTTGAAATAAACGATCGGTGGGAATCCAGCTTTCAGGGGAGGCCTCTTTCAAGCCTCTCAGAGGTTGTGGGGCCGAGCGGTGAGCGTCAAAGCACTCGGTTTCGCTCCAGTAGTAGGCCTTTATTGACTAAATTGTAACATGACGACCTATGTGATTTTGGCAGGACTTTCTAGCGCCTACTTTTCAGCTACTGGGCTAAGATTTGAAACAAACGATCGGTGGGAATCCAGCTTTCAGGGGAGGCCTCCCCCGAATCGCTGGACGGTTGTGGGGCCGAACGGTGAGCGTCAAAGCACTCAGTTTCTCTCCAGTCGTAGGCCTTTATTGACTAAATTGTAACATGTCGACCTATGTGAATTTGGCAGGACTTTTTAGTGCCTACTTTTGAACTAGTGGGCTAAGATTTGAAACAAACTATCGGTGGGAATCCAGCTTTCAGGGGAGGCCTCCCCTGAGTCTCTGGACGGCTGTGGGGCTGAGCGGCGATCGTTAAAGCACTCAGTTTCGGTCCAGTGATAGGCCTTTATTGACTAAATTGTAACATGACGACCTATGTGATTTTGGCAGGAATTTTTAGCGCTTACGTTTGAGCTAGTGGGCTAAGATTTAAAACAAACGATCGGTGGGAACCCAGCTTTCAGGGGAGGCCTCCCCCGAGTCTCTGGACGGCTGTGGGGCCGAGCGGCGAGCGTTAAAGCACTCAGTTTCGCTCGAGTACCATGACGACCGATTTGACTTCGGCACGACTTTAGGTCGCTTAATTTCAGCCTAGCGGGCTAGGAATTCACACAGACAAGCCTTGGGAATCCAGCTTTCAAGGGAGGCCTCTACCAAGCCTCTCGGAGCTTGTGGGGCCGAACGGCGAGCGTCGAAGCACTCGGTTTCGCTTCAATAGTAGGCCTTTATTGACTAAATTGTAACATGACAACCTATGTGACTTTGGCAGGACTTTTTAGCGCTTACTCTTGAGCTAGTGGGCTAAGATTTGAAATAAACGATCGGTGGGAATCCAGCTTTCAGGGGAGGCCTCCCCCGAGTCTCTGGACGGCTGTGGGGGCGAACGGCGAGTGTCAAAGCATTCTGTTTCTCTCCAGTAGTTGGCCTTTATTGAGTAAATTGTAACAACGACCTATGTGATTTTGGCAGGACTTTTTAGCGCCTACTTTTCAGCTACTGGGCTAAGATTTGAAATATACGATCGGTGGGAATCCAGCTTTCAGGGGAGGCCTCTTTCAAGCCTCTCAGAGGTTGTGGGGCCGAGCGGTGAGCGTCAAAGCACTCGGTTTCGCTCCAGTAGTAGGCCTTTATTGACTAAATTGTAACATGACGACCTATGTGATTTTGGCAGGACTTTTTAGCGCCTACTTTTCAGCTACTGGGCTAAGATTTGAAACAAACGATCGGTGGGAATCCAGCTTTCAGGGGAGGCCTCCCCCGAATCTCTGGACGGTTGTGGGGCCGAACGGTGAGCGTCAAAGCACTCAGTTTCTCTCCAGTCGTAGGCCTTTATTGACTAAATTGTAACATGACGACCTATGTGAATTTGGCAGGACTTTTTAGTGCCTACTTTTGAACTAGTGGGCTAAGATTTGAAACAAACGATCGGTGGGAATCCAGCTTTCAGGGGAGGCCTCCCCTGAGTCTCTGGACTGCTGTGGGGCCGAGCGGCGACCGTTAAAGCACTCAGTTTCGCTCGAGTACCATGACGACCGATTTGACTTCGGCACGACTTTAGGTCGCTTAATTTCAGCCTAGCGGGCTAGGAATTCACACAGACAAGCCTTGGGAATCCAGCTTTCAAGGGAGGCCTCTTCCAAGCCTCTCGGAGCTTGTGGGGCCGAACGGCGAGCGTCGAAGCACTTGGTTTCGCTCCAGTCGTAGGCCTTTAATGACTAAATTGTAACATGACGACCTATGTGACTTTGGCAAGACGTTTTAGCGCTTACTTTTGAGCTAGTGGGCTAAGATTTGAAGAAAACGATCGGTGGGAATCCAGCTTTCAGGGGAGGCCTACCCCGAGTCTCTGGACAGCTGTGGGGCCGAACGGCGAGCGTCAAAGCACTCGTTTTCGCTCCAGTAGTAGGCCTTTATTGACTAAATTGTAACATGACGACCTATGTGACTTTGGCATGACTTTTTAGCGCCTACTTTTGAGCTAGTGGGCTAAGATTTGAAACAAATGATCGGTGGGAATCCAGCTTTCGGTGGACGCCTCCCCCGAGTCTCTGGACGGCTGTGGGGCAGAGTGGCGAGCGTTAAAGCACTCAGTTTCGGTCCAGTAGTAGGCCTTTATTGACTAAATTGTAACATGACGACCTATGTGATTTTGGCAGGACTTTTTAGCGCCTACTTTTCAGTTACTGGGCGAAGATTTGAAACAAACGATCGGTGGGAATCCAGCTTTCAGGGGAGGCCTCTTCCAAGCCTCTCGGAGGTCGTGGGGCAGAACGGCGAGCGTCATAGCACTCGGTTTCTCTCCAGTAGTAACCCTTTATTGACTAAATTGTAACATCACAACCTATGTGATTTTGGCAGGACTTTTTAGCGCCTACTTTTCAGCTACTGGGCTAAGATTTGAAACAAACGATCGGTGGGAATCCAGCTTTCAGGGGAGGGCTCCCCCGAGTCTCTGGACGGCTGTGGGGCCGAGTGGCGAGCGTAATAGCACTCAGTTTCGCTCGAGTACCATGACGACCGATTTGACTTCGGCACAACTTTAGGTCGCTTAATTTCAGCCGAGCGGGCTAGGAATTAACACAGACAAGCCTTGGGAATCCAGCTTTCAAGGGAGGCCTCTTCCAAGCCTCTCGGAGCTTGTGGGGCCGAACGGCGAGCGTCGAAGCACTTGGTTTCGCTTTAATAGTAGGCCTTTATTGACTAAATTGTAACATGACAACCTATGTGACTTTGGCAGGACTTTTTAGCGCTTACTTTTGAGCTAGTGGGCTAAGATTTGAAACAAACGATCGGTGGGAATCCAGCTTTCTGGGGAGGCCTCCCCCGAGTCTCTGGACGACTGTGGGGGCGAACGCCGAGCGTCAAAGCACTCTGTTTCTCTCCAGTAGTTGGCCTTTATTGAGTAAATTGTAACAACGACCTATGTGATTTTGGCAGGACTTTATAGCGCCTACTTTTCAGCTACTGGGCTAAGATTTGAAAGAAACGATCGGTGGGAATCCAGCTTTCAGGGGAGTCCTCCCCCGAGTCTCTGGACGGCTGTGGGGCCGAGCGGCGAGCATTAAAGCACTCAGTTTCGGTCCAGTAGGAGGCCTTTATTGACTAAATTGTAACATGACGATCTATGTGATTTTGGCAGGACTTTTTAGCGCCTACTTTTCAGCTACTGGGCTAAGATTTGAAAGAAACGATCGGTGGGAATCCAGCTTTCAGGGGAGGCCTCTTCCAAGCCTCTTGGAGGTCGTGGGCCCGAACGGCGAGCGTCAAAGCACTCGGTTTCGCTCCAGTAGTAACCCTTTATTGACTAAATTGTAACATGACAACCTATGTGACTTTGGCAGGACTTTTTAGCGCTTACTTTTCACCGAGTGCGCTAAGATTTAAAACAAACGATGCGTGGGAATCCAGCTTTCAGGGGAGTCCTCCCCCGAGTCTCTGGACGGCTGTGTGGCCGAGCGGCGACCGTTAAAGCACTCAGTTTCGGTCGAGTACCATGACGACCAATTTGACTTCGGCACGACTTTAGGTCGCTTAATTTCAGCCTAGCGGGCTAGGAATTCACACAGACAAGCCTTGGGAATCCAGCTTTCAAGGGAGGCCTCTTCCAAGCCTCTCGGAGCTCGTGGGGCCGAACGGCGAGCGTCGAAGCACTCGGTTTCGCTCCAGTAGTAACCCTTTATTGACTAAATTGTAACATCACAACCTATGTGACTTTGGCAGACTTTTTTGCGCCTACTTTTCAGCTAATGGGCTAAGATTTGAAACAAATGATCGGCGGGAATGCAGCTTTCAGTGGAGGCCTCCCCCGAGTCTCTGGACGGCTGTGTGGCCGAACGGCGACCGTCGAAGCACTCGCTTTCTCTCCAGTAGTAGGCCTTTATTGAGTAAATTGTAACATGACGACCTATGTGATTTTGGCAGGACTTTTTAGCGCCTACTTTACAGCTACTGGGCTAAGATTTAAAACAAACGATCGGTGGGAATCCAGCTTTCAGGGGAGGCCTCTTCCAAGCCTCTCGGAGGTCATGGGGCCGAACGGCGAGCGTCAAAGCACTCGGTTTCGCTCCAGCAGTAGGCCTTTATTGACTAAATTGTAACATGACAACCTATGTGACTTTGGTTGGACTTTTTAGCGCTTACTTTTGAGCTAGTTGGCTAAGATTTGAACCAAACGATCGGTGGGATTCCAGATTTCAGGGGAGGCCTCCCCCGAGTCTCTGGATTGCTGTGGGGCCGAACGGCGAGCGTCAAAGCATTCGGTTTCTCTCCAGTCGTAGGCCTTTAATGACTAAATTGTAACATGACGACCTATGTGATTTTGGCAGGACTTTTTAGCGCCTACTTTTCAGCTACTGGGCTAAGATTTAAAACAAACGATCGGTGGGAATCCAGCTTTCAGGGGAGGCCTCCTCCAAGTCTCTCGGAGGTCGTGGGGCCGAACGGCAAGCGTCAAAGCACTCGGTTTCTCTCCAGTCGTAGGCCTTTAATGACTAAATTGTAACATGACGACCTATGTGATTTTGGCAGGACTTTTTAGTGCTTACGTTTGAGCTAGTGGACTAAGATTTAAAACAAACGATCGGTGGGAATCCAGCTTTCAGGGGAGGCCTACCCCGAGTCTCTGGACTGCTGTGGGGCCGAGCGGCGACCGTTAAAGCACTCAGTTTCGCTCGAGTACCATGACGACTGATTTGACTTCGGCACGACTTTAGGTCGCTTAATTTCAGCCTAGCGGGCTAGGAATTCACACAGACAAGCCTTGGGAATCCAGCTTTCAAGGGAGGCCTCTTCCAAGCCTCTCGGAGCTTGTGGGGCCGAACGGCGAGCGTCGAAGCACTTGGTTTCGCTCCAGTCGTAGGCCTTTAATGACTAAATTGTAACATGACGACCTATGTGACTTTGGCAAGACGTTTTGGCGCTTACTTTTGAGCTAGTGGGCTAAGATTTGAAAAAAACGATCGGTGGGAATCCAGCTTTCAGGGGAGGCCTACCCCGAGTCTCTGGACAGCTGTGGGGCCGAACGGCGAGCGTCAAAGCACTCGTTTTCGCTCCAGTAGTAGGCCTTTATTGACTAAATTGTAACATGACGACCTATGTGACTTTGGCATGAGTTTTTAGCGCCTACTTTTGAGCTAGTGGGCTAACATTTGAAACAAATGATCGGTGGGAATCCAGCTTTCAGTGGACGCCTCCCCCGAGTCTCTGGACGACTGTGGGGCAGAGTGGCGAGCGTTAAAGCACTCAGTTTCGGTCCAGTAGTAGGCCTTTTTTGACTAAATTGTAACATGACGACCTATGTGATTTTGGCAGGACTTTTTAGCGCCTACTTTTCAGTTACTGGGCGAAGATTTGAAACAAACGATCGGTGGGAATCCAGCTTTCAGGGGAGGCCTCTTCCAAGCCTCTCGGAGGTCGTGGGGCAGAACGGCGAGCGTAATAGCACTCAGTTTCGCTCGAGTACCATGACGACCGATTTGACTTCGGCACAACTTTAGGTCGCTTAATTTCAGCCGAGCGGGCTAGGAATTAACACAGACAAGCCTTGGGAATCCAGCTTTCAAGGGAGGCCTCTTCCAAGCCTCTCGGAGCTTGTGGGGCCGAACGGCGAGCGTCGAAGCACTCGGTTTCGCTTCAATAGTAGGCCTTTATTGACTAAATTGTAACATGACAACCTATGTGACTTTGGCAGGACTTTTTAGCGCTTACTTTTGAGCTAGTGGGCTAAGATTTGAAACAAACGATCGGTGGGAATCCAGCTTTCCGGGGAGGCCTCCCCCGAGTCTCTGGACGGCTGTGGGGGCGAACGGCGAGCGTCAAAGCACTCTGTTTCTCTCCAGTAGTTGGCCTTTATTGAGTAAATTGTAACAACGACCTATGTGATTTTGGCAGGACTTTTTAGCGCCTACTTTTCAGCTACTGGGCTAAGATTTGAAATAAACGATCGGTGGGAATCCAGCTTTCAGGGGAGGCCTCTTTCAAGCCTCTCAGAGGTTGTGGGGCCGAGCGGTGAGCGTCAAAGCACTCGGTTTCGCTCCAGTAGTAGGCCTTTATTGACTAAATTGTAACATGACGACCTATGTGATTTCGGCAGGACTTTTTAGCGCCTACTTTTCAGCTACTGGGCTAAGATTTGAAACAAACGATCGGTGGGAATCCAGCTTTCAGGGGAGGCCTCCCCCGAATCTCTGGACGGTTGTGGGGCCGAACGGTGAGCGTCAAAGCACTCAGTTTCTCTCCAGTCGTAGGCCTTTATTGACTAAATTGTAACATGACGACCTATGTGAATTTGGCAGGACTTTTTAGTGCCTACTTTTGAACTAGTGGGCTAAGATTTGAAACAAACGATCGGTGGGAATCCAGCTTTCAGGGGAGGCCTCCCCTGAGTCTCTGGACGGCTGTGGGGCTGAGCGGCGATCGTTAAAGCACTCAGTTTCGGTCCAGTGATAGGCCTTTATTGACTAAATTGTAACATGACGACCTATGTGATTTTGGCAGGACTTTTTAGCGCTTACGTTTGAGCTAGTGGGCTAAGATTTAATACAAACGATCGGTGGGAATCCAGCTTTCAGGGGAGGCCTCCCCGAGTCTCTGGACGGCTGTGGGGCCGAGCGGCGAGCGTTAAAGCACTCAGTTTTGCTCGAGTACCATGACGACCGATTTGACTTCGGCACGACTTTAGGTCGCTTAATTTCAGCCTAGGGGGCTAGGAATTCACACAGACAAGCCTTGGGAATCCAGCTTTCAAGGGAGGCCTCTTCCAAGCCTCTCGGAGCTTGTGGGGCCGAACGGCGAGCGTCGAAGCACTCGGTTTCGCTTCAATAGTAGGCCTTTATTGACTAAATTGTAACATGACAACCTATGTGACTTTGGCAGGACTTTTTAGCGCTTACTTTTGAGCTAGTGGGCTAAGATTTGAAATAAACGATCGGTGGGAATCCAGCT
>NW_026904498.1:0-18309 GCF_024500275.1 Phycodurus eques | reverse complement strand
CCTACGACTGGAGAGAAACCGAGTGCTTTGACGCTCGCCGTTCGGCCCCACGACCTCTGAGAGGCTTGGAAGAGGCCTCCTCTGATAGCTGGATTCCCACCGATCGTTTGTTTCAAAACTTAGCCAACTAGCTCAAAAGTAAGCGCTAAAACGTTCTGCCAAAATCACATAGGTCGTCATGTTACAATTTAGTCAATAAAGGCCTACTACTGGAGCGAAACAGAGTGCTTTGACGCTTGCCGTTCGGCCCCACAGCCGTCCAGAGACTCGGGGGAGGCCTCCCCTGAAAGCTGGATTCCCACCGATCGTTTTTTTCAAATCTTATCCCACTAGCTCAAAAGTAAGCGCTAGAAAGTCCTGCCAAAGTCACATAGGTTGTCATGTTACAATTTAGTCAATAAAGGCCTACTACTGGAGCGAAACCGATTGCTTTGACGCTCGCCGTTCGGACCCACGACCTCCGAGAGGCTTGGAAGAGGCCTCCCCTGAAAGCTGGATTCCCACCGATCGTTTGTTTCAAATCTTAGCCCAGTAGCTCAAAAGTAAGCGCTATAAAGTCCTGCCAAAGTCACATAGGTTGTCATGTTACAATTTAGTCAATAAAGGCCTATTACTGGAGCACAACCGAGTGCTTTGACGCTCGCCGTTCGGCCCCACGAGCTCCGAGAGGCTTGGAAGAGGCCTCCCTTGAAAGCTGGATTCCCAAGGCTTGTCTGTGTGAATTCCTAGCCCGCTAGGCTGAAACTAAGCGACCTAAAGTCGTGCCGAAGTCAAATCGGTCGTCATGGTACTCGAGCGAAACTGAGTGCTTTAACGCTCGCCGCTCGGCCCCACAGCCGTCCAGAGACTCGGGGGAGGCCTCCCCTGAAAGCTGCATTCCCACCGATCGTTTGTTTCAAATCTTAGCCCACTGGCTCAAAAGTAAGCGCTAAAAAGTCCTGCCAAAGTCACATAGGTTGTCATGTTACAATTTAGTCAATAAAGGCCTACGACTGGAGCGAAACCGAGTGCTTTGACGGTCGCCGTTCGGCCCCATGACCTCCGAGAGGCTTGGAAGAGGCCTCCCCTGAAAGCTGGATTCCCACCGATCGTTTGTTTCAAATCTTAGCCCAGTAGCTGAAAAGTAGGCGCTAAAAAATCCTGCCAAAATCACATAGGTCGTCATGTTACAATTTACTCAATAAAGGCCTACAACTGGAGAGAAACCGAGTGCTTTGACGCTCGCCGTTCGGCCCCACGACCTCTGAGAGGCTTGGAAGAGGCCTCCTCTGATAGCTGGATTCCCACCGATCGTTTGTTTCAAATCTTAGCCCAGTAGCTGAAAAGTAGGCGCTAAAAAGTCCTGCCAAAATCACATAGGTCGTCATGTTACAATTTACTCAATAAAGGCCAACTACTGGAGAGAAACCGAGTGCTTTGACTCTCGCCGTTCGCCCCCACAGCCGTCCAGAGACTAGGGGGAGGCCTCCCCTGAAAGCTGGATTCCCACCGATCGTTTGTTTCAAATCTTAGCCCACTAGCTCAAAAGTAAGCGCTAAAAAGTCCTGCCAAAGTCACATAGGTCGTCATGTTACAATTTAGTCAATAAAAGCCAACTACTGGAGCAAAACCGAGTGCTTTGACGCTCGCCGTTCGGCCTCACGAGCTCCGAGAGGCTTGGAAGAGGCCTCCCTTGAAAGCTGGCTTCCCAAGGCTTGTCTGTGTAAATTCCTAGCCCGCGAGGCAGAAAATAAACGACCTAAAGTCGTGCCGAAGTCAAATCGGTCGTCATGGTACTCGAGCAAAACTGAGTGCTTTAACGCTCGACGCTCGGCCCCACAGCCGTCCAGAGACTCGGGGGAGGCCTCCCCTGAAAGCTGGATTCCCACCGATCGTTTGTTTCAAATCTTAGCCCAGTAGCTGAAAAGTAGGCGCTAAAAAATCCTGCCAAAATCACATAGGTCGTCATGTTATAATTTACTCAATAAAGGCCTACAACTGGAGAGAAACCGAGTGCTTTGACTCTCGCCGTTCGCCCCCACAGCCGTCCAGAGACTAGGGGGAGGCCTCCCCTGAAAGCTGGATTCCCACCGATCGTTTGTTTCAAATCTTAGCCCACTAGCTCAAAAGTAAGCGCTAAAAAGTCCTGCCAAAGTCACATAGGTCGTCATGTTACAATTTAGTCAATAAAAGCCAACTACTGGAGCAAAACCGAGTGCTTTGACGCTCGCCGTTCGGCCTCACGAGCTCCGAGAGGCTTGGAAGAGGCCTCCCTTGAAAGCTGGCTTCCCAAGGCTTGTCTGTGTAAATTCCTAGCCCGCGAGGCAGAAAATAAACGACCTAAAGTCGTGCCGAAGTCAAATCGGTCGTCATGGTACTCGAGCAAAACTGAGTGCTTTAACGCTCGACGCTCGGCCCCACAGCCGTCCAGAGACTCGGGGGAGGCCTCCCCTGAAAGCTGGATTGCCAACGATCGTTTGTTTCAAATCTTAGCCCACTAGCTCAAAACTAGGCGCTAAAATGTCCTGCCAAAGTCACACAGGTCGTCATGTTACAATTTAGTCAATAAAGGCCTACTACTGGAGAGAAACCGAGTGCTTTGACGCTCGCCGTTCGGCCCCACAGCTGTCCAGAGACTCGGGGGAGGCCTCCCCTGAAAGCTGGATTCCCACCGATCGTTTGTTTCAAATCTTAGCCCAGTAGCTGAAAAGTAGGCGCTAAAAAATCCTGCCAAAATCACATAGGTCGTCATGTTATAATTTACTCAATAAAGGCCTACAACTGGAGAGAAACCGAGTGCTTTGACGCTCGCCGTTCGGCCCCACAGCCATCCAGAGACTCGGGGGAGGCCTCCCCTGAAAGCTGGATTCCCACCGATCGTTTGTTTCAAAACTTAGCCCACTAGCTCAAAAGTAAGCGCTAAAACGTTCTGCCAAAATCACATAGGTCGTCATGTTACAATTTCGTCAATAAAGGCCTACTACTGGAGCGAAACCGAGTGCTTTGACGCTCGCCGTTCGGCCCCACGAGCTCCGAGAGGCTTGGAAGAGGCCTCCCCTGAAAGCTGGATTCCCACCGATCGTTTGTTTCAAAACTTAGCCCACTAGCTCAAAAGTAAGCGCTAAAACGTTCTGCCAAAATCACATAGGTCGTCATGTTACAATTTAGTCAATAAAGGCCTACTACTGGAGCGAAACCGAGTGCTTTGACGCTCGCCGTTCGGCCCCACGAGCTCCGAGAGGCTTGGAAGAGGCCTCCCTTGAAAGCTGGATTCGCAAGGCTTGTCTGTGTGAATTCCTAGCCCGCTAGGCTGAAATTAAGCGACCTAAAGTCGTGCCGAAGTCAAATCGGTCGTCATGGTAATCGAGCGAAACCGAGTGCTTTGACGGTCGCCGTTCGGCCCCACGACCTCCGAGAGGCTTGGAAGAGGCCTCCCCTGAAAGCTGGATTCCCACCGATAGTTTGTTTCAAATCTTAGCCCAGTAGGTCAAAAGTAAGCGCTAAAAAGTCCTGCCAAAGTCACATAGGTCGTCATGTTACAATTTAGTCAATAAAGGCCTACTACTGGAGCGAAACCGATTGCTTTGACGCTCGCCGTTCGGACCCACGACCTCCGAGAGGCTTGGAAGAGGCCTCCCCTGAAAGCTGGATTCCCACCGATCGTTTGTTTCAAATCTGAGCCCAGTAGCTGAAAAGTAGGCGCTAAAAAGTCCTGCCAAAATCACATAGGTCGTCATGTTACAATTTAGTCAATAAAGGCCTACTACTGGAGCGAAACCGAGTGCTTTGACGCTCGCCGTTCGGCCCCATAGCCGTCCAGAGACTCGGGGGAGGCCTCCCCTGAAAGCTGGATTCCCACCGATTGTTTGTTTCAAATCTTAGCCCACTAGCTCAAAAGTAAGCGCTAAAACGTTCTGCCAAAATCACATAGGTCGTCATGTTACAATTTAGTCAATAAAGGCCTACTACTGGAGCGAAACCGAGTGCTTTGACGCTCGCCGTTCGGCCCCACAGCCGTCCAGAGACTCGGGGGAGGCCTCCCCTGAAAGCTGGATTCCCACCGATCGTTTGTTTCAAAACTTAGCCCACTAGCTCAAAAGTAAGCGCTAAAACGTTCTGCCAAAATCACATAGGTCGTCATGTTACAATTTAGTCAATAAAGGCCTACTACTGGAGCAAAACAGAGTGCTTTGACGCTTGCCGTTCGGCCCCACAGCCGTCCAGAGACTCGGGGGAGGCCTCCCCTGAAAGCTGGATTCCCACCGATCGTTTTTTTTCAAATCTTAGCCCACTAGCTCAAAAGTAAGCGCTAGAAAGTCCTGCCAAAGTCACATAGGTTGTCATGTTACAATTTAGTCAATAAAGGCCTACTACTGGAGCGAAACCGATTGCTTTGACGCTCGCCGTTCGGACCCACGACCTCCGAGAGGCTTGGAAGAGGCCTCCCCTGAAAGCTGGATTCCCACCGATCGTTTGTTTCAAATCTTAGCCCAGTAGCTGAAAAGTAAGCGCTAAAATGTCCTGCCAAAATCACATAGGTCGTCATGTTACAATTTACTCAATAAAGGCCTACAACTGGAGAGAAACCGAGTGCTTTGACGCTCGCCGTTCCGCCCCACAGCCGTCCTGAGACTCGGGGAAGGCCTACCCTGAAAGCTGGATTCCCACCGATCGTTTGTTTCAAATCTTAGCCCACTAGCTCAAAAGTAAGCGCTATAAAGTCCTGCCAAAGTCACATAGGTTGTCATGTTACAATTTAGTCAATAAAGGCCTATTACTGGAGCACAACCGAGTGCTTTGACGCTCGCCGTTCGGCCCCACGAGCTCCGAGAGGCTTGGAAGAGGCCTCCCTTGAAAGCTGGATTCCCAAGGCTTGTCTGTGTGAATTCCTAGCCCGCTAGGCTGAAACTAAGCGACCTAAAGTCGTGCCGAAGTCAAATCGGTCGTCATGGTACTCGAGCGAAACTGAGTGCTTTAACGCTCGCCGCTCGGCCCCACAGCCGTCCAGAGACTCGGGGGAGGCCTCCCCTGAAAGCTGCATTCCCACCGATCGTTTGTTTCAAATCTTAGCCCACTGGCTCAAAAGTAAGCGCTAAAAAGTCCTGCCAAAGTCACATAGGTTGTCATGTTACAATTTAGTCAATAAAGGCCTACGACTGGAGCGAAACCGAGTGCTTTGACGGTCGCCGTTCGGCCCCATGACCTCCGAGAGGCTTGGAAGAGGCCTCCCCTGAAAGCTGGATTCCCACCGATCGTTTGTTTAAAATCTTAGCCCAGTAGCTGAAAAGTAGGCGCTAAAAAATCCTGCCAAAATCACATAGGTCGTCATGTTACAATTTACTCAATAAAGGCCTACAACTGGAGAGAAACCGAGTGCTTTGACGCTCGCCGTTCGGCCCCACAGCCGTCCAGAGAATCGGGGGAGGCCTCCCCTGAAAGCTGGATTCCCACCGATCGTTTGTTTCAAAACTTAGCCCACTAGCTCAAAAGTAAGCGCTAATACGTTCTGCCAAAATCACATAGGTCGTCATGTTACAATTTAGTCAATAAAGGCCTACTACTGGAGCGAAACCGAGTGCTTTGACGCTCGCCGTTCGGCCCCACGAGCTCCGAGAGGCTTGGAAGAGGCCTCCCTTGAAAGCTGGATTCACAAGGCTTGTCTGTGTGAATTCCTAGCCCGCTAGGCTGAAATTAAGCGACCTAAAGTCGTGCCGAAGTCAAATCGGTCGTCATGGTACTCGAGCGAAACTGAGTGCTTTAACGCTCGCCGCTCGGCCCCACAGCCGTCCAGAGACTCGGGGGAGGCCTCCCCTGAAAGCTGCATTCCCACCGATCGTTTGTTTCAAATCTTAGCCCACTGGCTCAAAAGTAAGCGCTAAAAAGTCCTGCCAAAGTCACATAGGTTGTCATGTTACAATTTAGTCAATAAAGGCCTACGACTGGAGCGAAACCGAGTGCTTTGACGGTCGCCGTTCGGCCCCATGACCTCAGAGAGGCTTGGAAGAGGCCTCCCCTGAAAGCTGGATTCCCACCGATCGTTTGTTTCAAATCTTAGCCCAGTAGCTGAAAAGTAGGTGCTAAAAAATCCTGCCAAAATCACATAGGTCGTCATGTTACAATTTACTCAATAAAGGCCTACAACTGGAGAGAAACCGAGTGCTTTGACGCTCGCCGTTCGGCCCCACAGCCGTCCAGAGACTCGGGGGAGGTCTCCCCTGAAAGCTGGATTCCCACCGATCGTTTGTTTCAAAACTTAGCCCACTAGCTCAAAAGTAAGCGCTAAAACGTTCTGCCAAAATCACATAGGTCGTCATGTTACAATTTAGTCAATAAAGGCCTACTACTGGAGCGAAACCGAGTGCTTTGACGCTCGCCGTTCGGCCCCACGAGCTCCGAGAGGCTTGGAAGAGGCCTCCCTTGAAAGCTGGATTCGCAAGGCTTGTCTGTGTGAATTCCTAGCCCGCTAGGCTGAAATTAAGCGACCTAAAGTCGTGCCGAAGTCAAATCGGTCGTCATGGTAATCGAGCGAAACCGAGTGCTTTGACGGTCGCCGTTCGGCCCCACGACCTCCGAGAGGCTTGGAAGAAGCCTCCCCTGAAAGCTGGATTCCCACCGATAGTTTGTTTCAAATCTTAGCCCAGTAGCTCAAAAGTAAGCGCTAAAAAGTCCTGCCAAAGTCACATAGGTTGTCATGTTACAATTTAGTCAATAAAGGCCTACTACTGGAGCGAAACCGATTGCTTTGACGCTCGCCGTTCGGACCCACGACCTCCGAGAGGCTTGGAAGAGGCCTCCCCTGAAAGCTGGATTCCCACCGATCGTTTGTTTCAAATCTTAGCCCAGTAGCTCAAAAGTAAGCGCTAAAAAGTCCTGCCAAAGTCACATAGGTCGTCATGTTGCAATTTAGTCAATAAAGGCCTACTACTGGAGCGAAACCGAGTGCTTTGACGCTCGCCGTTCGGCCCCACAGCCGTCCAGAGACTCGGGGGAGGCCTCCCCTGAAAGCTGGATTCCCACCGATCGTTTTTTTCAAATCTTAGCCCACTAGCTCAAAAGTAAGCGCTAGAAAGTCCTGCCAAAGTCACATAGGTTGTCATGTTACAATTTAGTCAATAAAGGCCTACGACTGGAGCGAAACCGATTGCTTTGACGCTCGCCGTTCGGACCCACGACCTCCGAGAGGCTTGGAAGAGGCCTCGCCTGAAAGCTGGATTCCCACCGATCGTTTGTTTCAAATCTTAGCCCAGTAGCTGAAAAGTAGGCGCTAAAATGTCCTGCCAAAATCATATAGGTCGTCATGTTACAATTTACTCAATAAAGGCCTACAACTGGAGAGAAACCGAGTGCTTTGACGCTCGCCGTTCGGCCCCACAGCCGTCCTGAGACTCGGGGAAGGCCTCCCCTGAAAGCTGGATTCCCACCGATCGTTTGTTTCAAATCTTAGCCCACTAGCTCAAAAGTAAGCGCTATAAAGTCCTGCCAAAGTCACATAAGTTGTCATGTTACAATTTAGTCAATAAAGGCCTATTACTGGAGCACAACCGAGTGCTTTGACGCGTGCCGTTCGGCCCCACGAGCTCCGAGAGGCTTGGAAGAGGCCTCCCTTGAAAGCTGGATTCGCAAGGCTTGTCTGTGTGAATTCCTAGCCCGCTAGGCTGAAATTAAGCGACCTAAAGTCGTGCCGAAGTCAAATCGGTCGTCATGGTAATCGAGCGAAACCGAGTGCTTTGACGGTCGCCGTTCGGCCCCACGACCTCCGAGAGGCTTGGAAGAGGCCTCCCTTGAAAGCTGGATTCGCAAGGCTTGTCTGTGTGAATTCCTAGCCCGCTAGGCTGAAATTAAGCGACCTAAAGTCGTGCCGAAGTCAAATCGGTCGTCATGGTAATCGAGCGAAACCGAGTGCTTTGACGGTCGCCGTTCGGCCCCACGACCTCCGAGAGGCTTGGAAGAGGCCTCCCCTGAAAGCTGGATTCCCACCGATAGTTTGTTTCAAATCTTAGCCCAGTAGGTCAAAAGTAAGCGCTAAAAAGTCCTGCCAAAGTCACATAGGTCGTCATGTTACAATTTAGTCAATAAAGGCCTACTACTGGAGCGAAACCGATTGCTTTGACGCTCGCCGTTCGGACCCACGACCTCCGAGAGGCTTGGAAGAGGCCTCCCCTGAAAGCTGGATTCCCACCGATCGTTTGTTTCAAATCTGAGCCCAGTAGCTGAAAAGTAGGCGCTAAAAAGTCCTGCCAAAATCACATAGGTCGTCATGTTACAATTTAGTCAATAAAGGCCTACTACTGGAGCGAAACCGAGTGCTTTGACGCTCGCCGTTCGGCCCCATAGCCGTCCAGAGACTCGGGGGAGGCCTCCCCTGAAAGCTGGATTCCCACCGATTGTTTGTTTCAAATCTTAGCCCACTAGCTCAAAAGTAAGCGCTAAAACGTTCTGCCAAAATCACATAGGTCGTCATGTTACAATTTAGTCAATAAAGGCCTACTACTGGAGCGAAACCGAGTGCTTTGACGCTCGCCGTTCGGCCCCACAGCCGTCCAGAGACTCGGGGGAGGCCTCCCCTGAAAGCTGGATTCCCACCGATCGTTTGTTTCAAAACTTAGCCCACTAGCTCAAAAGTAAGCGCTAAAACGTTCTGCCAAAATCACATAGGTCGTCATGTTACAATTTAGTCAATAAAGGCCTACTACTGGAGCAAAACAGAGTGCTTTGACGCTTGCCGTTCGGCCCCACAGCCGTCCAGAGACTCGGGGGAGGCCTCCCCTGAAAGCTGGATTCCCACCGATCGTTTTTTTTCAAATCTTAGCCCACTAGCTCAAAAGTAAGCGCTAGAAAGTCCTGCCAAAGTCACATAGGTTGTCATGTTACAATTTAGTCAATAAAGGCCTACTACTGGAGCGAAACCGATTGCTTTGACGCTCGCCGTTCGGACCCACGACCTCCGAGAGGCTTGGAAGAGGCCTCCCCTGAAAGCTGGATTCCCACCGATCGTTTGTTTCAAATCTTAGCCCAGTAGCTGAAAAGTAAGCGCTAAAATGTCCTGCCAAAATCACATAGGTCGTCATGTTACAATTTACTCAATAAAGGCCTACAACTGGAGAGAAACCGAGTGCTTTGACGCTCGCCGTTCCGCCCCACAGCCGTCCTGAGACTCGGGGAAGGCCTACCCTGAAAGCTGGATTCCCACCGATCGTTTGTTTCAAATCTTAGCCCACTAGCTCAAAAGTAAGCGCTATAAAGTCCTGCCAAAGTCACATAGGTTGTCATGTTACAATTTAGTCAATAAAGGCCTATTACTGGAGCACAACCGAGTGCTTTGACGCTCGCCGTTCGGCCCCACGAGCTCCGAGAGGCTTGGAAGAGGCCTCCCTTGAAAGCTGGATTCCCAAGGCTTGTCTGTGTGAATTCCTAGCCCGCTAGGCTGAAACTAAGCGACCTAAAGTCGTGCCGAAGTCAAATCGGTCGTCATGGTACTCGAGCGAAACTGAGTGCTTTAACGCTCGCCGCTCGGCCCCACAGCCGTCCAGAGACTCGGGGGAGGCCTCCCCTGAAAGCTGCATTCCCACCGATCGTTTGTTTCAAATCTTAGCCCACTGGCTCAAAAGTAAGCGCTAAAAAGTCCTGCCAAAGTCACATAGGTTGTCATGTTACAATTTAGTCAATAAAGGCCTACGACTGGAGCGAAACCGAGTGCTTTGACGGTCGCCGTTCGGCCCCATGACCTCCGAGAGGCTTGGAAGAGGCCTCCCCTGAAAGCTGGATTCCCACCGATCGTTTGTTTAAAATCTTAGCCCAGTAGCTGAAAAGTAGGCGCTAAAAAATCCTGCCAAAATCACATAGGTCGTCATGTTACAATTTACTCAATAAAGGCCTACAACTGGAGAGAAACCGAGTGCTTTGACGCTCGCCGTTCGGCCCCACAGCCGTCCAGAGAATCGGGGGAGGCCTCCCCTGAAAGCTGGATTCCCACCGATCGTTTGTTTCAAAACTTAGCCCACTAGCTCAAAAGTAAGCGCTAATACGTTCTGCCAAAATCACATAGGTCGTCATGTTACAATTTAGTCAATAAAGGCCTACTACTGGAGCGAAACCGAGTGCTTTGACGCTCGCCGTTCGGCCCCACGAGCTCCGAGAGGCTTGGAAGAGGCCTCCCTTGAAAGCTGGATTCACAAGGCTTGTCTGTGTGAATTCCTAGCCCGCTAGGCTGAAATTAAGCGACCTAAAGTCGTGCCGAAGTCAAATCGGTCGTCATGGTACTCGAGCGAAACTGAGTGCTTTAACGCTCGCCGCTCGGCCCCACAGCCGTCCAGAGACTCGGGGGAGGCCTCCCCTGAAAGCTGCATTCCCACCGATCGTTTGTTTCAAATCTTAGCCCACTGGCTCAAAAGTAAGCGCTAAAAAGTCCTGCCAAAGTCACATAGGTTGTCATGTTACAATTTAGTCAATAAAGGCCTACGACTGGAGCGAAACCGAGTGCTTTGACGGTCGCCGTTCGGCCCCATGACCTCAGAGAGGCTTGGAAGAGGCCTCCCCTGAAAGCTGGATTCCCACCGATCGTTTGTTTCAAATCTTAGCCCAGTAGCTGAAAAGTAGGTGCTAAAAAATCCTGCCAAAATCACATAGGTCGTCATGTTACAATTTACTCAATAAAGGCCTACAACTGGAGAGAAACCGAGTGCTTTGACGCTCGCCGTTCGGCCCCACAGCCGTCCAGAGACTCGGGGGAGGTCTCCCCTGAAAGCTGGATTCCCACCGATCGTTTGTTTCAAAACTTAGCCCACTAGCTCAAAAGTAAGCGCTAAAACGTTCTGCCAAAATCACATAGGTCGTCATGTTACAATTTAGTCAATAAAGGCCTACTACTGGAGCGAAACCGAGTGCTTTGACGCTCGCCGTTCGGCCCCACGAGCTCCGAGAGGCTTGGAAGAGGCCTCCCTTGAAAGCTGGATTCGCAAGGCTTGTCTGTGTGAATTCCTAGCCCGCTAGGCTGAAATTAAGCGACCTAAAGTCGTGCCGAAGTCAAATCGGTCGTCATGGTAATCGAGCGAAACCGAGTGCTTTGACGGTCGCCGTTCGGCCCCACGACCTCCGAGAGGCTTGGAAGAAGCCTCCCCTGAAAGCTGGATTCCCACCGATAGTTTGTTTCAAATCTTAGCCCAGTAGCTCAAAAGTAAGCGCTAAAAAGTCCTGCCAAAGTCACATAGGTTGTCATGTTACAATTTAGTCAATAAAGGCCTACTACTGGAGCGAAACCGATTGCTTTGACGCTCGCCGTTCGGACCCACGACCTCCGAGAGGCTTGGAAGAGGCCTCCCCTGAAAGCTGGATTCCCACCGATCGTTTGTTTCAAATCTTAGCCCAGTAGCTCAAAAGTAAGCGCTAAAAAGTCCTGCCAAAGTCACATAGGTCGTCATGTTGCAATTTAGTCAATAAAGGCCTACTACTGGAGCGAAACCGAGTGCTTTGACGCTCGCCGTTCGGCCCCACAGCCGTCCAGAGACTCGGGGGAGGCCTCCCCTGAAAGCTGGATTCCCACCGATCGTTTTTTTTCAAATCTTAGCCCACTAGCTCAAAAGTAAGCGCTAGAAAGTCCTGCCAAAGTCACATAGGTTGTCATGTTACAATTTAGTCAATAAAGGCCTACGACTGGAGCGAAACCGATTGCTTTGACGCTCGCCGTTCGGACCCACGACCTCCGAGAGGCTTGGAAGAGGCCTCGCCTGAAAGCTGGATTCCCACCGATCGTTTGTTTCAAATCTTAGCCCAGTAGCTGAAAAGTAGGCGCTAAAATGTCCTGCCAAAATCATATAGGTCGTCATGTTACAATTTACTCAATAAAGGCCTACAACTGGAGAGAAACCGAGTGCTTTGACGCTCGCCGTTCGGCCCCACAGCCGTCCTGAGACTCGGGGAAGGCCTCCCCTGAAAGCTGGATTCCCACCGATCGTTTGTTTCAAATCTTAGCCCACTAGCTCAAAAGTAAGCGCTATAAAGTCCTGCCAAAGTCACATAAGTTGTCATGTTACAATTTAGTCAATAAAGGCCTATTACTGGAGCACAACCGAGTGCTTTGACGCGTGCCGTTCGGCCCCACGAGCTCCGAGAGGCTTCAAAGAGGCCTCCCTTGAAAGCTGGATTCCCAAGGCTTGTCTGTGTGAATTCCTAGCCCGCTAGGCTGAAACTAAGCGACCTAAAGTCGTGCCGAAGTCAAATCGGTCGTCATGGTACTCGAGCGAAACTGAGTGCTTTAACGCTCGCCGCTCGGCCCCACAGCCGTCCAGAGACTCGGGGGAGGCCTCCCCTGAAAGCTGCATTCCCACCGATCGTTTGTTTCAAATCTTAGCCCACTAGCTCAAACGTAAGCGCTAAAAAGTCCTGCCAAAGTCACATAGGTCGTCATGTTACAATTTAGTCAATAAAGGCCTACTACTGGAGCGAAACCGAGTGCTTTGACGCTCGCCGTTCGGCCCCACAGCCGTCCAGAGACTCGGGGGAGGCCTCCCCTGAAAGCTGGATTCCCACCGATCGTTTTTTTCAAATCTTAGCCCACTAGCTCAAAAGTAAGCGCTAGAAAGTCCTGCCAAAGTCACATAGGTTGTCATGTTACAATTTAGTCAATAAAGGCCTACGACTGGAGCGAAACCGAGTGCTTTGACGGTCGCCTTTCGGCCCCATGACCTCCGAGAGGCTTGGAAGAGGCCTCCCCTGAAAGCTGGATTCCCACCGATCATTTGTTTTAAATCTTAGCCCAGTAGCTGAAAAGTAGGCGCTAAAAAGTCCTGCCAAAATCACATAGGTCGTCATGTTACAATTTACTCAATAAAGGCCTACTACTGGAGAGAAACCGAGTGCTTTGATGCTCGCCGTTCGGCCCCACAGCCGTCCAGAAACTCGGGGGAGGCCTCCCCTGAAAGCTGGATTCCCACCGATCGTTTGTTTCAAATCTTAGCCCACTAGATCAAACGTAAGCGCTAAAAAGTCCTGCCAAAGTCACATAGGTCGTCATGTTACAATTTAGTCAATAAAGGCCTACTACTGGAGCGAAACAGAGTGCTTTGACGCTCGCCGTTCGGCCCCACAGCCGTCCAGAGACTCGGGGGAGGCCTCCCCTGAAAGCTGGATTCCCACCGATCGTTTGTTTCCAAACTTAGCCCACTAGCTCAAAAGTAAGCGCTAAAACGTTCTGCCAAAATCACATAGGTCGTCATGTTACAATTTAGTCAATAAAGGCCTACTACTGGAGCGAAACAGAGTGCTTTGACGCTTGCCGTTCGGCCCCACAGCCGTCCAGAGACTCGGGGGAGGCCTCCCCTGAAAGCTGGATTCCCACCGATCGTTTTTTTCAAATCTTAGCCCACTAGCTCAAAAGTAAGCGCTAGAAAGTCCTGCCAAAGTCACATAGGTTGTCATGTTACAATTTAGTCAATAAAGGCCTACTACTGGAGCGAAACCGATTGCTTTGACGCTCGCCGTTCGGACCCACGACCTCCGAGAGGCTTAGAAGAGGCCTCCCCTGAAAGCTGGATTTCCACCGATCGTTTTTTTCAAATCTTAGCCCACTAGCTCAAAAGTAAGCGCTATAAAGTCCTGCCAAAGTCACATAGGTTGTCATGTTACAATTTAGTCAATAAAGGCCTATTACTGGAGCAAAACCGAGTGCTTTGACGCTCGCCGTTCGGCCCCACGAGCTCCGAGAGGCTTGGAAGAGGCCTCCCTTGAAAGCTGGATTCCCAAGGCTTGTCTGTGTTAATTCCTAGCCCGCTAGGCTGAAACTAAGCGACCTAAAGTCGTGCCGAAGTCAAATCGGTCGTCATGGTACTCGAGCGAAACTGAGTGCTTTAACGCTCGCCGCTCGGCCCCACAGCCGTTCAGAGACTCGGGGGAGGCCTCCCCTGAAAGCTGCATTCCCACCGATCGTATGTTTCAAATCTTAGCCCACTGGCTCAAAAGTAAGCGCTAAAAAGTCCTGCCAAAGTCACATAGGTTGTCATGTTACAATTTAGTCAAAAAAGGCCTACGACTGGAGCGAAACCGAGTGCTTTGACGGTCGCCGTTGGGCCCCATGACCTCCGAGAGGCTTGGAAGAGGCCTCCCCTGAAAGCTGGATTCCCACCGATCATTTGTTTCAAATGTTAGCCCAGTAGCTGAAAAGTAGGCGCTAAAAAGTCCTGCCAAAATCACATAGGTCGTCATGTTACAATTTACTCAATAAAGGCCTACTACTGGAGAGAAACCGAGTGCTTTGATGCTCGCCGTTCGGCCCCACAGCTGTCCAGAGACTCGGGGGAGGCCTCCCCTGAAAGCTGGATTCCCACCGATCGTTTGTTTCAAATCTTAGCCCACTAGCTCAAACGTAAGCGCTAGAAAGTCCTGGCAAAGTCACATAGGTCGTCATGTTACAATTTAGTCAATAAAGGCCTACTACTGGAGCGAAACCGAGTGCTTTGACGCTCGCCGTTCGGCCCCACAGCCGTCCAGAGAATCGGGGGAGGCCTCCCCTGAAAGCTGGATTCCCACCGATCGTTTGTTTCAAAACTTAGCCCACTAGCTCAAAAGTAAGCGCTAATACGTTCTGCCAAAATCACATAGGTCGTCATGTTACAATTTAGTCAATAAAGGCCTACTACTGGAGCGAAACCGAGTGCTTTGACGCTCGCCGTTCGGCCCCACGAGCTCCGAGAGGCTTGGAAGAGGCCTCCCTTGAAAGCTGGATTCACAAGGCTTGTCTGTGTGAATTCCTAGCCCGCTAGGCTGAAATTAAGCGACCTAAAGTCGTGCCGAAGTCAAATCGGTCGTCATGGTACTCGAGCGAAACTGAGTGCTTTAACGCTCGCCGCTCGGCCCCACAGCCGTCCAGAGACTCGGGGGAGGCCTCCCCTGAAAGCTGCATTCCCACCGATCGTTTGTTTCAAATCTTAGCCCACTGGCTCAAAAGTAAGCGCTAAAAAGTCCTGCCAAAGTCACATAGGTTGTCATGTTACAATTTAGTCAATAAAGGCCTACGACTGGAGCGAAACCGAGTGCTTTGACGGTCGCCGTTCGGCCCCATGACCTCAGAGAGGCTTGGAAGAGGCCTCCCCTGAAAGCTGGATTCCCACCGATCGTTTGTTTCAAATCTTAGCCCAGTAGCTGAAAAGTAGGTGCTAAAAAATCCTGCCAAAATCACATAGGTCGTCATGTTACAATTTACTCAATAAAGGCCTACAACTGGAGAGAAACCGAGTGCTTTGACGCTCGCCGTTCGGCCCCACAGCCGTCCTGAGACTCGGGGAAGGCCTCCCCTGAAAGCTGGATTCCCACCGATCGTTTGTTTCAAATCTTAGCCCACTAGCTCAAAAGTAAGCGCTATAAAGTCCTGCCAAAGTCACATAAGTTGTCATGTTACAATTTAGTCAATAAAGGCCTATTACTGGAGCACAACCGAGTGCTTTGACGCGTGCCGTTCGGCCCCACGAGCTCCGAGAGGCTTCAAAGAGGCCTCCCTTGAAAGCTGGATTCCCAAGGCTTGTCTGTGTGAATTCCTAGCCCGCTAGGCTGAAACTAAGCGACCTAAAGTCGTGCCGAAGTCAAATCGGTCGTCATGGTACTCGAGCGAAACTGAGTGCTTTAACGCTCGCCGCTCGGCCCCACAGCCGTCCAGAGACTCGGGGGAGGCCTCCCCTGAAAGCTGCATTCCCACCGATCGTTTGTTTCAAATCTTAGCCCACTAGCTCAAACGTAAGCGCTAAAAGTCCTGCCAAAGTCACATAGGTCGTCATGTTACAATTTAGTCAATAAAGGCCTACTACTGGAGCGAAACCGAGTGCTTTGACGCTCGCCGTTCGGCCCCACAGCCGTCCAGAGACTCGGGGGAGGCCTCCCCTGAAAGCTGGATTCCCACCGATCGTTTTTTTCAAATCTTAGCCCACTAGCTCAAAAGTAAGCGCTAGAAAGTCCTGCCAAAGTCACATAGGTTGTCATGTTACAATTTAGTCAATAAAGGCCTACGACTGGAGCGAAACCGAGTGCTTTGACGGTCGCCCTTTCGGCCCCATGACCTCCGAGAGGCTTGGAAGAGGGCCTCCCCTGAAAGCTGGATTCCCACCGATCATTTGTTTTAAATCTTAGCCCAGTAGCTGAAAAGTAGGCGCTAAAAAGTCCTGCCAAAATCACATAGGTCGTCATGTTACAATTTACTCAATAAAGGCCTACTACTGGAGAGAAACCGAAGTGCTTTGATGCTCGCCGTTCGGCCCCACAGCCGTCCAGAAACTCGGGGGAGGCCTCCCCTGAAAGCTGGATTCCCACCGATCGTTTGTTTCAAATCTTAGCCCACTAGATCAAACGTAAGCGCTAAAAAGTCCTGCCAAAGTCACATAGGTCGTCATGTTACAATTTAGTCAATAAAGGCCTACTACTGGAGCGAAACAGAGTGCTTTGACGCTCGCCGTTCGGCCCCACAGCCGTCCAGAGACTCGGGGGAGGCCTCCCTGAAAGCTGGATTCCACCGATCGTTTGTTTCCAAACTTAGCCCACTAGCTCAAAAGTAAGCGCTAAAACGTTCTGCCAAAATCACATAGGTCGTCATGTTACAATTTAGTCAATAAAGGCCTACTACTGGAGCGAAACAGAGTGCTTTGACGCTTGCCGTTCGGCCCCACAGCCGTCCAGAGACTCGGGGGAGGCCTCCCCTGAAAGCTGGATTCCCACCGATCGTTTTTTTTTCAAATCTTAGCCCCACTAGCTCAAAAGTAGCGCTAGAAAGTCTGCCAAAGTCACATAGGTTGTCATGTTACAATTTAGTCAATAAAGGCCTACTACTGGAGCGAAACCGATTGCTTTGACGCTCGCCGTTCGGACCCACGACCTCCGAGAGGCTTAGAAGAGGCCTCCCCTGAAAGCTGGATTTCCACCGATCGTTTTTTTTCAAATCTTAGCCCACTAGCTCAAAAGTAAGCGCTAGAAAGTCCTGCCAAAGTCACATAGGTTGTCATGTTACAATTTAGTCAATAAAGGCCTATTACTGGAGCAAAACCGAGTGCTTTGACGCTCGCCGTTCGGCCCCACGAGCTCCGAGAGGCTTGGAAGAGGCCTCCCTTGAAAGCTGGATTCCCAAGGCTTGTCTGTGTTAATTCCTAGCCCGCTAGGCTGAAACTAAGCGACCTAAAGTCGTGCCGAAGTCAAATCGGTCGTCATGGTACTCGAGCGAAACTGAGTGCTTTAACGCTCGCCGCTCGGCCCCACAGCCGTTCAGAGACTCGGGGAGGCCTCCCTGAAAGCTGCATTCCCACCGATCGTATGTTTCAAATCTTAGCCCACTGGCTCCAAAAGTAAGCGCTAAAAAGTCCTGCCAAAGTCACATAGGTTGTCATGTTACAATTTAGTCAAAAAAGGCCTACGACTGGAGCGAAAACCGAGTGCTTTGACGGTCGCCGTTGGGCCCCATGACCTCCGAGAGGCTTGGAAGAGGCCTCCCCTGAAAGCTGGATTCCCACCGATCATTTGTTTCAAATGTTAGCCCAGTAGCTGAAAAGTAGGCGCTAAAAAGTCCTGCCAAAATCACATAGGTCGTCATGTTACAATTTACTCAATAAAGGCCTACTACTGGAGAGAAACCGAGTGCTTTGATGCTCGCCGTTCGGCCCCACAGCTGTCCAGAGACTCGGGGGAGGCCTCCCTGAAAGCTGGATTCCCACCGATCGTTTGTTTCAAATCTTAGCCCACTAGCTCAAACGTAAGCGCTAGAAAGTCCTGGCAAAGTCACATAGGTCGTCATGTTACAATTTAGTCAATAAAGGCCTACTACTGGAGCGAAACCGAGTGCTTTGACGCTCGCCGTTCGGCCCCACAGCCGTCCAGAGAATCGGGGGAGGCCTCCCCTGAAAGCTGGATTCCCACCGATCGTTTGTTTCAAAACTTAGCCCACTAGCTCAAAAGTAAGCGCTAATACGTTCTGCCAAAATCACATAGGTCGTCATGTTACAATTTAGTCAATAAAGGCCTACTACTGGAGCGAAACCGATGTGCTTTGACGCTCGCCGTTCGGCCCCACGAGCTCCGATGAGGCTTGGAAGAGGCCTCCCTTGAAAGCTGGATTCACAAGGCTTGTCTGTGTGAATTCCTAGCCCGCTAGGCTGAAATTAAGCGACCTAAAGTCGTGCCGAAGTCAAATCGGCTCGTCATGGTACTCGAGCGAAACTGAGTGCTTTAACGCTCGCCGCTCGGCCCCACAGCCGTCCAGAGACTCGGGGGAGGCCTCCCTGAAAGCTGCATTCCCACCGATCGTTTGTTTCAAATCTTAGCCCACTGGCTCAAAAGTAAGCGCTAAAAAGTCCTGCCAAAGTCACA
>NW_026904497.1:0-18507 GCF_024500275.1 Phycodurus eques | reverse complement strand
ACTCTAAAAAACAAGAAACTTTACTAAGAAAGCATCCTTTGTGAAGTTATGAGTGAAAATTAAAAAAGTGTATAGCAGGCGCTGGGAAGCATTTTTCAGCAATAAAAACAGCAAATGTGTGTAAAACTCCAACCAAAGCTTTGGGATTCAAACCACTGCCTGTAACTAGTATAAAGGGAACACTTTTACTCTAAAAAGCAAGAGAATTTACAGGTAAAGCATCCTTTGTGAAGTTATGAGTTATAATAAAAAAAGTGTACAGCAGAGGGAGCTGGGGAGCTTTTTTAAGCAATAAAAACAGCAAATGTGTGGATAACTCCAACCAAAGCTTTGGGATTCAAACCACTACCTGTCACTTGTATAAAGGGGAAGAGATTTACTCTTAAATGCAAGAGAATTTACTTGGAAAGCATCCTTTGTGAAGTTATGAGTTACAATAAAAAAAAAACTGTACAACAGAGGTAGTTGGGGAGCATTTTTAAGCAATAAAAACAGCAAATGGGTGTAAAACTCAAACCAAAGATTTGGGATTCAAACCACTGCCTGTAACGAATATAAAGGTGAGAGTTCTACTCTAAAAAATCAAGAGAATTTACTGGGAAAGCATCCTTTGTGAAGTTATGAGTCAAAATAAAAAAAGTGTACAACAGGCGCTGGGAAGCCTTTTTAAGCAATAAAAACTGCAAATGTGTGTACAATTCCCCCCAAAGCTTTGGGATTCAAACCACAACCTGTAACTAGTATAAAGGGGAGAGTTCTTCTCTAAAAAGCAAGAAACCTTACTGGGAAAGCATACTTTGTTAAGTAATGAGTGAAAATAAAAAACGTATACAGCAGGCGCTGGGAAGCATTTTTAAGCGATAAAAACTGCAAATGTGTGTAAAACTCCAACCTAAGCTTTGGGATTAAATCCACTGACTGTAACAAGTATAAAGGGGAGAGTTTTATTATAAAAAGCAAGAGAATTTAATGCGAAAGCATCCTTTGTGAAGTTATGAGTCAAGATAAAAAAAGTGTACAGCAGGCGCTGGGAAGAATTTTTAAGCGATAAAAACTGCAAATGTGTGTAAAACTCCAACCAAAACTTTGGGATTCAAACCACAACCTGCAACTAGTATAAAGGGGAGAGTTTTACTATAAAAAGCAAGAGAATTTACTGGGAAAGCATCCTTTTTGAAGTTATGAGTCAAAATATAAAAAGTTTCCAAAGGCGCTTGGAAGCAATTTTAAGCAATAAAAACTGCAAATGTGTGTAAAACTCCAACCAAAGCTTTGAGATTCAAACCACTGTCTGTAACTAGTATAAAGGGGAGAGTTTTACTCTAAAAATCAAGAGAATTTACTGGGAAAGCATCCTTTGTGAAGTAAAGAGTCAAAATAAAAAAAAGTGTACAGCAGGCGCTGGGAAGCATTTTTAAGCGATAAGAACTGCAAATGTGTGTAAAATTCCACCCAAAGCTTTGGGATTCAAACCACAACCTGTAACTAGTATAAAGGGGAGAGTTTTACTCTAAAATGCAAGAGAATTTACTTGGAAAGCATCCTTTGTGAAGTTATGAGTCAAAATAAAAAAATTGTACAGCAGGCTCTGGGAAGCATTTTTCAGAAATAAAAACAGCAAATGTGTGTAAAACTCCAACCAAAGCTTTGGGATTCAAACCACTGCCTGTAACTCGTATAAAGGGGAGAGTTTTACTCTAAAAAGCAAGAGACTTTACTGGGAAAGCATCCTTTGTGAAGTTATGAGTTACAAAAAAAAAGTGTACAGCAGAGGGAGCTGGGTAGCATTTTTAAGCAATAAAAACAGCAAATGTGTGTAAGACTACAACCAAAGCTTTGGGATTCAAACCACTGCCTGTAACTCGAATAAAGGGGTGAGTTTTACTCTAAAAAGCAAGAGACTTTACTGGGAAAGCATCCTTTGTGAAGTTATGAGTTACAATAAAACAGTGTACAGCAGAGGGAGCTGTGAAGCATTTTTAAGCAATAAAAACTGCAAACGTGTGTAAAACTCCAACCAAAGCTTTGGGATACAAACCACGGCCTGTAACTAGTATAAAGGGGAGAGTTTTACTCTAAAAAGCAAGAGAATTTACTGGGAAAGCATCCTTTTTGAAGTTATGAGTCAAAATAAAAAAAGATTCCAAAGGAGCTTGGAAGCATTTTTAAGCAATAAAAACTGCAAATGTGTGTAAAACTCCAACCAAAGCTTTGAGATTCAAACAACTGTCTGTAACTAGTATAAAGGGGAGAGTTTTACTCTAAAAAGCAAGAGAATTTACTGGGAAAGCATCCTTTGTGAAGTTATAAGTCAAAATAAAAAAAGTGTAGTGCAAAGGGAGCTGTGAAGCATTTTTAAGCAATAAAAACTGCAAATGTGTGTAAAACTCAAACCAAAGCTTTGGGATTCAAACCACTGCCTGTAACTAGTTTAAAGGGGAGAGTTCTACTTTAAAAATCAAGACAATTTACTGGGAAAGCATCCTTTGTGAAGTTATGAGTCAAAATAAAATAAGTGTACAATCGGCGCTGGGAAGCATTTTTAAGCAATAAAAACAGCAAATGTGTGTCAAACGCCAACCAAAGCTTTGGGATTCAAATCACTGCCTGTAACTAGTATAAAGGGGAGAGTTTTACTCTAAAAAGCAGGAGAATTTACTGGGAAAGCATCCTTTTTGAAGTTATGAGTCAAAATATAAAAAGTTTCCAAAGGCGCTTGGAAGCAATTTTAAGCAATAAAAACTGCAAATGTGTGTAAAGCTCCAACCAAAGCTTTGAGATTCAAACCACTGTCTGTAACTAGTATAAAGGGGAGAGTTTTACTCTAAAAATCAAGAGAATTTACTGGGAAAGCATCCTTTGTGAAGTAAAGAGTCAAAATAAAAAAAGTGTACAGCAGGCGCTGGGAAGCATTTTTAAGCGATAAAAACTGCAAATGTGTGTAAAATTCCACCCAAAGCTTTGGGATTCAAACCACAACCTGTAACTAGTATAAAGGGGAGAGTTTTACTCTAAAATGCAAGAGAATTTACTTGGAAAGCATCCTTTGTGAAGTTATGAGTCAAAATAAAAAAATTGTACAGCAGGCGCTGGGAAGCATTTTTCAGAAATAAAAACAGCAAATGTGTGTAAAACTCCAACCAAAGCTTTGGGATTCAAACCACTGCCTGTAACTCGTATAAAGGGGTGAGTTTTACTCTAAAAAGCAAGAGACTTTACTGGGAAAGCATCCTTTGTGAAGTTATGAGTTACAATAAAAAAAGTGTACAGCAGAGGGAGCTGTGAAGCATTTTTAAGCAATAAAAACTGCAAACGTGTGTAAAACTCCAACCAAAGCTTTGGGATACAAACCACGGCCTGTAACTAGTATAAAGGGGAGAGTTTTACTCTAAAAAGCTAGAGACTTTACTGGGAAAGCATCCTTTGTGAAGTTATGAGTTACAAAAAAAAAGTGTACAGCAGAGGGAGCTGGGTAGCATTTTTAAGCAATAAAAACAGCAAATGTGTGTAAGACTACAACCAAAGCTTTGGGATTCAAACCACTGCCTGTAACTCGTATAAAAGGGTGAGTTTTACTCTAAAAAGCAAGAGACTTTACTGGGAAAGCATCCTTTGTGAAGTTATGAGTTACAATAAAAAAAGTGTATAGCAGAGGGAGCTGTGAAGCATTTTTAAGCAATAAAAACTGCAAACGTGTGTAAAACTCCAACCAAAGCTTTGGGATACAAACCACGGCCTGTAACTAGTATAAAGGGGAGAGTTTTACTCTAAAAAGCAAGAGAATTTACTGCGAAAGCATCCTTTTTGAAGTTATGAGTCAAAATAAAAAAAGATTCCAAAGGCGCTTGGAAGCATTTTTAAGCAATAAAAACTGCAAATGTGTGTAAAACTCCAACCAAAGCTTTGAGATTCAAACCACTGTCTGTAACTAGTATAAAGGGGAGAGTTTCACTCTAAAAATCAAGAGAATTTACTGGGAAAGCATCCTTTGTGAAGTAAAGAGTCAAAATAAAAAAAGTGTACAGCAGGCGCTGGGAAGCATTTTTAAGCGATAAAAACTGCAAATGTGTGTAAAACTCCAACCAAAGCTTTAGGGTTCAAACTACAACCTGCAACTAGTATAAAGGGGAGAGTTTTACTCTAAAAAGCAAGAGAATTTACTGGGAAAGCATCCTTTGTGAAGTTATGAGTCAAAATAAAAAAAGTGTAGTGCAAAGGGAGCTGTGAAGCATTTTTAAGCAATAAAAACTGCAAATGTGTGTAAAACTCAAACCAAAGCTTTGGGATTCAAACCACTGCCTGTAACTAGTTTAAAGGGGAGAGTTCTACTTTAAAAATCAAGACAATTTACTGGGAAAGCATCCTTTGTGAAGTTATGAGTCAAAATAAAATAAGTGTACAATCGGCGCTGGGAAGCATTTTTAAGCGAAAAAAACTGCAAATGTGTGGAAAACTCACAAACCACAACCTGTAACTAATATAAACGGGAGAGTTCTACTCTAAAAATCAAGAGAATTTACTGGCAAAGCATCCTTTGTGAAGTTATGAGTCAAAATAAAAAAAGTGTACAGCAGGCGCTGGGAAGCATTTTTAAGCGATAAAAACTGCAAATGTGTGGAAAAATCACAAAACACAACCTGTAACTCGTATAAAGGGGAGAGTTTTACTCTAAAAAGCAAGAGAATTTACTGGGAAAGCATCCTTTGTGAAGTTGTGACTCAAAATGTAAAAAGTGTACAGCAGAGGGAGCTCGGAAGCATTTTTAAGCAATAAAAATTGCAAATGTGTGTAAAACTCAAACCAAAGCTTTGGGATGCAAACCACTGCCTTTAAGTAGTATAAATGGGAGAGTTCTACTCTAAAAAGCAAGATAATTTACTGGGAAAGCATCCTTTGTGAAGTTATGAGTCAAAATAAAAAAGGTTTACAGCAGGCGCTCGGAATAATTTTTAAGCAATAAAAACTGAAAATGTGTGTAAAACTCCAACCAAAGCTTTGGTATTCAAACCACAACCTGCAACTAGTATAAACGGGAGAGTTTTACTCTAAAAAGCAACAGAATTTACTGGGAAAGCATCCTTTGGGAAGTTATGAGTCACAATAAAAAAAGTGTACAGCAGAGGGAGCTGGGAAGCATTTTTAAGCAATAAAAACTGCAAATGTGTGTAAAACTCACAAACCACAACCTGGAACTAGTATAAAGGGGAGAGTTTTACTCTAAAAAGCAAGAGAATTTACTGGGAAAGCATCCTTTGTGAAGTTATGAGTGAAAATAAAAAAGTGTACAGCAGGCACTGGGAAGCATTTTTAAGCGATTAAAAACTGCAAATGTGTATAAAACTCCAACCAAAGCTGTGAGAATCAAACCACTGCCTGTAACTAGTATAAAGGGGAGAGTTCTCCTCGAAAAAGCAAGAGAAATTACGGGGAAAGCATCCTTTGTGAAGTTATGAGTGAAAATAAAAAATGTGTACAGCAGGCACTGGGAAGCATTTTTAAGCAATAAAAACTGCAAATGTGTGTAAAACTCAAGCCAAAGCTTTGGGATTCAAACCACTGCCTGTAACTAGTATAACAGGGAGAGTTCTCCTCGAAAAAGCAAGAGAATTTACTGGAAAAGCATCCTTTGTGAAGTTCTGAGTCAAAATGTAAAAAGTGTACAGCAGGCACTGGGAAGCATTTTTAAGCGATTAAAAACTGCAAATGTGTATAAAACTCCAACCAAAGCTTTGGGATTCAAACCACTGCCTGTAACGAGTATAAAGGGGAGAGTTTTACTCAAAAATGCAAGAGAATTTACTGGGATAGCATCCTTTGTGAAGTTATGAGTTACAATAAAAAAAAGTGTACAGCAGAGGGAGCTGGGAAGCATTTTTAAGCAATAAAAACAGCAAATGTGTGTAAAACTCCAACCAAAGCTTTGGGATTCAAACCACTGCCTGTAACTAGTATAACGGGGAGGGTTATACTCTAAAAAACAAGAGAATTTCCTGGGAAAGCAACCTTTGTGAAGTTATGAGTTACAATAAAAAAAAGTGTACAGCAGATGGAGCTGGGGAGCATTTTTAAGCAATAAAAACAGCAAATGTGTGTAAAACTCCAACCAAAGCTTTGGGATTCAAACCACTGCCTGTAACTAGTATAAAGGGGAGAGTTTTACTCCAAAATGCAAGAGATTTTGCTGGGAAAGCATCCTTTGTGAAGTAATGAGTTACTATAAAAAAAGTGTCCAGCAGATGGAGCTGGGGAGCATTTTTAAGCAATAAAAACAGCAAATGTGTGTAAAACTCCAACCAAAGCTTTGGGATTCAAACCACTGCCTGTAACTAGTAAAACGGGGAGAGTTATACTCTAAAAAACAAGAGACTTTACTGGGAAAGCATCATTTGTGAAGTTATGAGTCAAAATAAAAAAAGTCTACAGTGGCGCTGGAAGCATTTTGAAGCAATAAAAACTGCAAATGTTCGTAAAACTCCAACCAAAGCTTTGGGATTCAAACCACTGCCTGTAACTAGTATAAAGGGGAGAGTTTTACTTTAAAATGCAAGAGAATTTTTGGGAAAGCATCCATTGTGAAGTTATGAGTTACAACAAAAAAATTGTACAGCAGAGGGAGCTGGGAAGCTTTTTTTTAGCAAAAAAACAGTAAATGTGTGTAAAACTCCAACCAAAGCTTTGGGATTCAAACCACTGCCTGTAACTAGTGTAAAGGGGAGTGTTTTACTCTTAAATGCAAGAGAATATACTTGGAAAGCATCCTTTGTGAAGTTATGAGTCAAAATAAAAAAAGTGTACAGCAGGCGCAGGGAAGGATTTTTCAGCAATAAAAACTGCAAATGTTTGTAAAATTCCAACCAAAGCTTTGGGATTCAAACCACTGCCTGTAACTTGTATAACGGGGAGAGTTATACTCCAAAAAAAAGAGAATTTACTGGGAAAGCATCCTTTGTGACGTTATGAGTCAAAATAAAAAAAAGTGTACAGCAGGCACTGCGAAGCATTTTTAAGCAATAAAAAAGCAAATGTGTGTAAAACTCCAACCAAAGCTTTGGGATTCAAACCACTGCCTGTAACTAGTATAAAGGGGAGAGTTTAACTATAAAAAGCAAGAGAATGTACTGGGAAAGCATCCTTTGTGAAGTTATGAGTCAAAAAAAAAAAAGTGTACAGCAGGCGCTGGGAAGCATTTTTCAGCAATAAAAACTGCAAATGTGTGTAAAACTCCAACCAAAGCTTTGGGATTCAAACCACTGCCCGTAACTAGTATAACGGGGAGAGTTCTACTCCAAAAAAATAGAGACTTTACTGGGAAAGCATCCTTTGTGAAGTTATGAGTTACAATTAAAAAAAGTTTACAGCAGATGGAGCTGGGGAGCATTTTTTAGCAATTAAAACAGCAAATGTGTGTAAAACTCCAACCGAAGCTTTGGGATTCAAACAACTGCCTGTAACTAGTATAACGGGGAGAGTTATACTCTAAAAAACAAGAGACTTTACTGGGAAAGCATCCTTTGGGAAGTTATGAGTTACAATAAAAAAAAAGTGTACAGCAGAGGGAGTTGGGAAGTATTTTTAAGCAATAAAAACTGCAAATGTGTGTAAAACTCCAACCAAATCTTTGGGATTCAGACCACTGCCTGTAACTAGTATAAAGGGGAGAGTTTTACTCTAAAAAGCGAGAGAATTTACTGGGAAAGCATCCTTTGTGAAGTTATGAGTTACAATAAAAAAAGTGTACAGCAGGCGCTGGGAAGCATTTTTAAGCAATAAAAACAGCAAATGTGTGTAAAATTCCAACCAAAGCTTTGGGATTCAAACCACTGCCTGTAACTAGTATAAAGGGGAGAGTTTGACTCGAAATGCAAGAGAATTTACTGGGAAAACATCCTTTGTGAAGTTATGAGTCAAAATAAAAAAAGTGTACAGCAGGTGCTGGGAAGCATTTTTAAGCAATAAAAACTGCAAATGTGTGTAAAACTCCAACCAAAGCTTTGGGATTCAAACCACTGCCTGTAACTAGTATAATGGGGAGAGTTATACTCTAAAAAACAAGAGACTTTACTGGGAAAGCATCATTTGTGAAGTTATGAGTCAAAATAAAAAAAGTCTACAGTGGCGCTGGGAAGCATTTTGAAGCAATAAAAACTGCAAATGTTTGTAAAACTCCAACCAAAGCTTTGGGATTCAAACCACTGCCTGTAACTAGTATAAAGGGGAGAGTTTTACTCTAAAATGCAAGAGAATTTTTGGGAAAGCATCCATTGTGAAGTTATGAGTTACAACCAAAAAAATTGTACAGCAGAGGGAGCTGGGAAGGATTTTTCAGCAATAAAAACTGCAAATGTTTGTAAAACTCCAACCAAAGCTTTGGGATTCAAACCACTGCCTGTAACTAGTATAAAGGGGAGAGTTTTACTCGAAAAAACAAGATACTTAACTTGGAATGCATCCTTTGTGAAGTTATGAGTCAAAATAAAAAAAGTGTACAGCAGGCGCTGGGAAGGATTTTTCAGCAATAAAAACTGCACATTTTTGTAAAACTCCAACCAAAGCTTTGGGATTCAAACCACTGCCTGTAACTAGTATAAAGGGGAGAATTATCCTCTAAAAAACAAGAGACTTTACTGGGAAAGCATCCTTTGTGAAGTTATGAGTCAAAATAAAAACAGTGTACAGCAGGCACTGCGAAGCATTTTTAAGCAATAAAAACAGCAAATGTGTGTAAAATTCCAACCAAAGCTTTGGGATTCAAACCACTGCCTGTAACTAGTATAAAGGTGAGAGTTTGACTCGAAAATGCAAGAGAATTTACTGGGAAAACATCCTTTGTGAAGTTATGAGTCAAAATAAAAAAAGTGTACAGCAGGCGCTGGGAAGGATTTTTCAGCAATAAAAACTGCAAATGTTTGTAAAACTCCAACCAAAGCTTTGGGATTCAAACCACTGGCTGTAACTAGTATAACGGGGAGAGTTATACTCCAAAAAACAAGAGACTTTACTGGGAAAGCATCCTTTGTGAAGTTATGAGTTACAATAAAAAAAAGTGTACAGCAGATGGAGCTGGGGAGCATTTTTAAGCAATAAAAACAGCAAATGTGTGTAAAAATACAAACCAAAGCTTTGGGATTCAAACCACTGCCTGTAACTAGTATAACGGGGAGAGTTATACTCTAAAAAACAAGAGACTTTACTGGGAATGCATCCTTTGTGAAGTCATGAGTCAAAATAAAAAAAGTGTACAGCAGGCGCTGGGAAGGATTTTTCAGCAATGAAAACTGCAAATGTTTGTAAAACTCCAACCAAAGCTTTGGGATTCAAACCACTGCCTGTTACTTGTATAACGGGGAGAGTTATACTCCAAAAAAAATAGACTTTACTGGTAAAGCATCCTTTGTGAAGTTATGAGTCAAACTAAAAAAAAGTGTACAGCAGGCACTGCAAAGCATTTTTAAGCAATAAAAAAGCAAATGTGTGTAAAACTCCAACCAAAGCTTTGGGATTCAAACCACTGCCTGTAACTAGTATAAAGGGGAGAGTTCTACTCTAAAAAGCAAGAGACTTTACTGGGAAAGCATCATTTGTGAAGTTATGAGTCAAAATAAAAAAAGTGTACAGCAGGCGCTGGGAAGAATTTTTAAGCGATAAAAACTGCAAATGTGTGGAAAAATCACAAACCACAACCTGTAACTCGTATAAAGGGGAGAGTTTTACTCTAAAAAGAAAGAGAATTTACTGGGAAAGCATCCTTTGTGAAGTTGTGAGTCAAAATGTAAAAAGTGTACAGCAGAGGGAGCTGGGAAGCATTTTTAAGCAATAAAAATTGCAAATGTGTGTAAAACTCAAACCAAAGCTTTGGGATGCAAACCACTGCCTTTAAGTAGTATAAATGGGAGAGTTCTACTCTAAAAAGCAAGATAATTTACTGGGAAAGCATCATTTTTGAAGTTATGAGTCAAAATAAAAAAAGTGTACAGCAGGCGCTGGGAAGAATTTTTAAGCGATAAAAACTGCAAATGTGTGGAAAAATCACAAACCACAACCTGTAACTCGTATAAAGGGGAGAGTTTTACTCTAAAAAGCAACAGAATTTACTGGGAAAGCATCCTTTGTGAAGTTATGAGTTAAAATAAAAAAAGTGTACAGCAGGTGCTGGGAAGCATTTTTAAGCAATAAAAACTGCAAATGTGTGTAAAACTCCAACCAAAGCTTTGGGATTCAAACCACTGCCTGTAACTAGTTTTACGGGGAGAGTTATACTCTAAAAAACAAGAGACTTTACTGGGAAAGCATCCTTTGTGAAGTTATGAGTTACAATAAAAAACGTGTACAGCAGAGGGAGCTGAGAAGCATTTTTAAGCAATAAAAACTGCAAATGTGTGTAAAACTCCAACCAAAGCTTTGGGATTCAAACCACTGCCTGCAACTAGGATAACGGGGAGAGTTATACTCCAAAAAAAGCAAGAGAATTTTCTGGGAAAGTATCCTTTGTGAAGTTATGAGTTACAATAAAAAAAACTGTACAGCAGAGGGAGCTGGGAAGCATTTTTAAGCAATAAAAACTGCAAATGTGTGTAAAACTCCAACCAAAGCTTTGGGATTCAAACCACTGCCTGTAACTAGTATAAAGGGGAAAGTTTTACTCTAAAATGCAAATGACTTTACTTGGAAAGCATCCTTTGTGAAGTTATGAGTCAAAATAAAAACATTGTACAGCAAGCGCATTTTTAAGCAATAAAAACAGCAAATGTGTGTAAAACTCTGACCAAAGCTTTGGGATTCAAATCACTGCCTGTAACTAGTATTAAGGGGAGAGTTTTACTCAAAAAAGCAAGAGAATTTACTGGGAAAGCATCTTTGTGAAGTTATGAGTTAAAGCAAAAAAAAGTGTACAGCGGGTGCTGGGAAGCATTTTTAAGCAATTAAAACTGCAAATGTGTGTAAAACTCCAACCAAAGCTTTGGGATTCAAACCACTGCCTGTAACTTGTATAAAGGGGAGCGTTTTACTCTAAAATGCAAGAGAATTTACTTGGAAAGCATCCTTTGTGAAGTTATGAGTCAAAATGAAAAAGTTTCAGCAATAAAAACTGCAAATGTTTGTAAAACTCCAACCAAAGCTTTGGGATTCAAACCACTGCCTGTAACTCGTATAAAGGGGAGAGTTTTACTCGAAAAAGCAAGAGAATTTACTGGGAAAATATCTTTGTGAAGTTATGAGTTACAATAAAAAAAGTGTACAGCAGAGGGAGCTGGGGATCATTTTTAAGTCATAAAAACAGCAAATGTGTGTAAAACTCCAACTAAAGCTTTGGCATTCAAACCACTGCCTGTAACTAGTATAAAGGGGAGAGCTTTACTCTAAAATGCAAGAGAATTTACTTGGAAAGCATCCTTTGTGAAGTTATGAGTTACAATAAAAAAAAGTGTACAGCAGAGGGAGCTGGGAAGCATTTTTAAGCAATAAAAACTGCAAATGTGTGTAAAACTCCAACCAAAGCTTTGGGATTCAAACCACTGCCTGTAACTAGTATAAAGGGGAGAGTTTTACTCTAAAAAGCAAGAGAATTTACTTGGAAAACATCCTTTGTGAAGTTATGAGTCAAAATAAAAAAAAAGTGTACAGCAGGCGCTGGGAAGCATTTTTAAGCAATAAAAACAGCAAATGTGTGTAAAATTCCAACCAAAGCTTTGGGATTCAAACCACTGCCTGTAACTCGTATAAAGGGGAGAGTTTTACTCTAAAAAGCAAGAGAATGTACTTGGAAAGCATCCTATGTGAAGTTATGAGTCAAAATAAAAAAAGTGTACAGTGGCGCTGGAAGCATTTTGAAGCAATAAAAACTGCAAATGTTTGTAAAACTCCAACCAAAGCTTTGGGATTCAAACCACTGCCTGTAACTAGTATAAAGGGGAGAGTTTTACTTTAAAATGCAAGAGAATTTTTGGGAAAGCATCCATTGTGAAGTTATGAGTTACAACAAAAAAATTGTACAGCAGAGGGAGCTGGGAAGCATTTTTTAGCAAAAAAACAGTAAATGTGTGTAAAACTCCAACCAAAGCTTTGGGATTCAAACCACTGCCTGTAACTAGTATAAAGGGGAGAGTTTAACTATAAAAAGCAAGAGAATGTACTGGGAAAGCATCCTTTGTGAAGTTATGAGTCAAAAAAAAAAAAGTGTACAGCAGACGCTGGGAAGCATTTTTCAGCAATAAAAACTGCAAATGTGTGTAAAACTCCAACCAAAGCTTTGGGATTCAAACCACTGCCCGTAACTAGTATAACGGGGAGAGTTCTACTCCAAAAAAATAGAGACTTTACTGGGAAAGCATCCTTTGTGAAGTTATGAGTTACAATTAAAAAAAGTTTACAGCAGATGGAGCTGGGGAGCATTTTTTAGCAATTAAAACAGCAAATGTGTGTAAAACTCCAACCGAAGCTTTGGGATTCAAACCACTGCCTGTAACTAGTATAACGGGGAGAGTTATACTCTAAAAAACAAGAGACTTTACTGGGAAAGCATCCTTTGGGAAGTTATGAGTTACAATAAAAAAAAAGTGTACAGCAGAGGGAGTTGGGAAGTATTTTTAAGCAATAAAAACTGCAAATGTGTGTAAAACTCCAACCAAATCTTTGGGATTCAGACCACTGCCTGTAACTAGTATAAAGGGGAGAGTTTTACTCTAAAAAGCGAGAGAATTTACTGGGAAAGCATCCTTTGTGAAGTTATGAGTTACAATAAAAAAAGTGTACAGCAGGCGCTGGGAAGCATTTTTAAGCAATAAAAACAGCAAATGTGTGTAAAATTCCAACCAAAGCTTTGGGATTCAAACCACTGCCTGTAACTAGTATAAAGGGGAGAGTTTGACTCGAAAATGCAAGAGAATTTACTGGGAAAACATCCTTTGTGAAGTTATGAGTCAAAATAAAAAAAGTGTACAGCAGGCGCTGGGAAGGATTTTTCAGCAATAAAAACTGCAAATGTTTGTAAAACTCCAACCAAAGCTTTGGGATTCAAACCACTGCCTGTAACTAGAATAACGGGGAGAGTTATACTCTAAAAAACAAGAGACTTTACTGGGAAAGCATCATTTGTGAAGTTATGAGTCAAAATAAAAAAAGTCTACAGTGGCGCTGGGAAGCATTTTGAAGCAATAAAAACTGCAAATGTTTGTAAAACTCCAACCAAAGCTTTGGGATTCAAACCACTGCCTGTAACTAGTATAAAGGGGAGAGTTTTACTCTAAAATGCAAGAGAATCTTTGGGAAAGCATCCATTGTGAAGTTATGAGTTACAACAAAAAAATTGTACAGCAGAGGGAGCTGGGAAGCATTTTTTAGCAAAAAAACAGCAAATGTGTGTAAAACTCCAACCAAAGCTTTGGGATTCAAACCACTGCCTGTAACTAGTATAAAGGGGAGAGTTTTACTCGAAAAAACAAGATACTTAACTTGGAATGCATCCTTTGTGAAGTTATGAGTCAAAATAAAAAAAGTGTACAGCAGGCGCTGGGAAGGATTTTTCAGCAATAAAAACTGCACATTTTTGTAAAACTCCAACCAAAGCTTTGGGATTCAAACCACTGCCTGTAACTAGTATAAAGGGGAGAATTATCCTCTAAAAAACAAGAGACTTTACTGGGAAAGCATCCTTTGTGAAGTTATGAGTCAAAATAAAAACAGTGTACAGCAGGCACTGCGAAGCATTTTTAAGCAATAAAAAAGCAAATGTGTGTAAAACTCCAACCAAAGCTTTGGGATTCAAACCACTGCCTGTAACTAGTATAAAGGGGAGAGTTTGACTCGAAAATGCAAGAGAATTTACTGGGAAAACATCCTTTGTGAAGTTATGAGTCAAAATAAAAAAAGTGTACAGCAGGCGCTGGGAAGGATTTTTCAGCAATAAAAACAGCAAATGTTTGTAAAACTCCAACCAAAGCTTTGGGATTCAAACCACTGGCTGTAACTAGTATAACGGGGAGAGTTATACTCTAAAAAACAAGAGACTTTACTGGGAAAGCATCCTTTGTGAAGTTATGAGTTACAATAAAAAAAAGTGTACAGCAGATGGAGCTGGGGAGAATTTTTAAGCAATAAAAACAGCAAATATGTGTAAAAATACAAACCAAAGCTTTGGGATTCAAACCACTGCCTGTAACTAGTATAACGGGGAGAGTTATACTCTAAAAAACAAGAGACTTTACTGGGAAAGCATCATTTGTGAAGTTATGAGTCAAAATAAAAAAAGTCTACAGTGGCGCTGGGAAGCATTTTGAAGCAATAAAAACTGCAAATGTTTGTAAAACTCCAACCAAAGCTTTGGGATTCAAACCACTGCCTGTAACTAGTATAAAGGGGAGAGTTTTACTCTAAAATGCAAGAGAATTTTTGGGAAAGCATCCATTGTGAAGTTATGAGTTACAACAAAAAAATTGTACAGCAGAGGGAGCTGGGAAGCATTTTTTAGCAAAAAAACAGCAAATGTGTGTAAAACTCCAACCAAAGCTTTGGGATTCAAACCACTGCATGTAACTAGTATAAAGGGGAGAATTATCCTCTAAAAAACAAGAGACTTTACTGGGAATGCATATTTGTGAAGTTATGAGTCAAAATAAAAAAAGTGTACAGCAAGCGCTGGGAAGGATTTTTCAGCAATGAAAACTGCAAATGTTTGTAAAACTCCAACCAAAGCTTTGGGATTCAAACCACTGCCTGTAACTTGTATAACGGGGAGAGTTATACTCTAAAAAACAAGAGACTTTACTGGGAAAGCATCCTTTGTGAAGTTATGAGTTACAATAAAAAAAAGTGTACAGCAGATGGAGCTGGGGAGAATTTTTAAGCAATAAAAACAGCAAATATGTGTAAAAATACAAACCAAAGCTTTGGGATTCAAACCACTGCCTGTAACTAGTATAACGGGGAGAGTTATACTCTAAAAAACAAGAGACTTTACTGGGAAAGCATCATTTGTGAAGTTATGAGTCAAAATAAAAAAAGTCTACAGTGGCGCTGGGAAGCATTTTGAAGCAATAAAAACTGCAAATGTTTGTAAAACTCCAACCAAAGCTTTGGGATTCAAACCACTGCCTGTAACTAGTATAAAGGGGAGAGTTTTACTCTAAAATGCAAGAGAATTTTTGGGAAAGCATCCATTGTGAAGTTATGAGTTACAACAAAAAAATTGTACAGCAGAGGGAGCTGGGAAGCATTTTTTAGCAAAAAAACAGCAAATGTGTGTAAAACTCCAACCAAAGCTTTGGGATTCAAACCACTGCCTGTAACTAGTATAAAGGGGAGAATTATCCTCTAAAAAACAAGAGACTTTACTGGGAATGCATATTTGTGAAGTTATGAGTCAAAATAAAAAAAGTGTACAGCAAGCGCTGGGAAGGATTTTTCAGCAATGAAAACTGCAAATGTTTGTAAAACTCCAACCAAAGCTTTGGGATTCAAACCACTGCCTGTAACTTGTATAACGGGGAGAGTTATACTCCAAAAAAAAGAGACTTTACTGGGAAAGCATCCTTTGTGAAGTTATGAGTCAAAATAAAAAAAAGTGTACAGCAGGCACTGCAAAGCATTTTTAAGCAATAAAAAAGCAAATGTGTGTAAAACTCCAACCAAAGCTTTGGGATTCAAACCACTGCCTGTAACTAGTATAAAGGGGAGAGTTCTACTCGAAAAAGCAAGAGACTTTACTGGGAAAGCATCATTTGTGAAGTTATGAGTCAAAATAAAAAAAGTGTACAGCAGGCGCTGGGAAGAATTTTTAAGCGATAAAAACTGCAAATGTGTGGAAAAATCACAAACCACAACCTGTAACTCGTATAAAGGGGAGAGTTTTACTCTAAAAAGAAAGAGAATTTACTGGGAAAGCATCCTTTGTGAAGTTGTGAGTCAAAATGTAAAAAGTGTACAGCAGAGGGAGCTGGGAAGCATTTTTAAGCAATAAAAATTGCAAATGTGTGTAAAACTCAAACCAAAGCTTTGGGATGCAAACCACTGCCTTTAAGTAGTATAAATGGGAGAGTTCTACTCTAAAAATCAAGATAATTTACTGGGAAAGCATCATTTGTGAAGTTATGAGTCAAAATAAAAAAATTGTACAGCAAGCGCATTTTTAAGCAATAAAAACAGCAAATGTGTGTAAAACTCCGACCAAAGCTTTGGGATTCAAATCACTGCCTGTAACTAGTATTAAGGGGAGAGTTTTACTCAAAAATGCAAATGACTTTACTTGGAAAGCATCCTTTGTGAAGTTATGAGTCAAAATAAAAAAATTGTACAGCAAGCGCATTTTTAAGCAATAAAAACAGCAAATGTGTGTAAAACTCCAACCAAAGCTTTGGGATTCAAATCACTGCCTGTAACTAGTATTAAGGGGAGAGTTTTACTCAAAAAAGCAAGAGAATTTACTGGGAAAGCATCTTTGTGAAGTTATGAGTTAAAGCAAAAAAAAGTGTACAGCGGGTGCTGGGAAGCATTTTTAAGCAATAAAAACTGCAAATGTGTGTAAAACTCCAACCAAAGCTTTGGGATTCAAACCACTGCCTGTAACTTGTATAAAGGGGAGAGTTTTACTCTAAAATGCAAGAGAATTTACTTGGAAAGCATCCTTTGTGTAGTTATGAGTCAAAATGAAAAAGTTTCAGCAATAAAAACTGCAAATGTTTGTAAAACTCCAACCAAAGCTTTGGGATTCAAACCACTGCCTGTAACTCGTATAAAGGGGAGAGTTTTACTCGAAAAAGCAAGAGAATTTACTGGGAAAATATCTTTGTGAAGTTATGAGTTACAATAAAAAAAGTGTACAGCAGAGGGAGCTGGGGAGCATTTTTAAGTCATAAAAACAGCAAATATGTGTAAAACTCCAACTAAAGCTTTGGCATTCAAACCACTGCCTGTAACTAGTATAAAGGGGAGAGCTTTACTCTAAAATGCAAGAGAATTTACTTGGAAAGCATCCTTTGTGAAGTTATGAGTTACAATAAAAAAAAGTGTACAGCAGAGGGAGCTGGGAAGCATTTTTAAGCAATAAAAACTGCAAATGTGTGTAAAACTCCAACCAAAGCTTTGGGATTCAAACCACTGCCTGTAACTAGTATAAAGGGGAGAGTTTTACTCTAAAAAGCAAGAGAATTTACTTGGAAAGCATCCTTTGTGAAGTTATGAGTCAAAATAAAGAAAAAGTGTACAGCAGGCGCTGGGAAGCATTTTTAAGCAATAAAAACAGCAAATGTGTGTAAAATTCCAACCAAAGCTTTGGGATTCAAATCACTGCCTGTAACTCGTATAAAGGGGAGAGTTTTACTCTAAAAAGCAAGAGAATGTACTTGGAAAGCATCCTATGTGAAGTTATGAGTCAAAATAAAAAAAGTGTACAGCAGGCGCTGGGAAGCATTTTTAAGCAATAAAAACGCCAAATGTTTGTAAAAGTCCAACCAAAGCTTTGGGATTCAAACAACTGCCTGTAACTAGTATAAAGGGGAGAGTTTTAATCTAAAAAGCAAGATAATGTACTGGGAAAGCATCCTCTGTGAAGTTATGAGTTTCAATAAAAAAAGTGTACAGCAGAGGGAGCTGGGGAGCATTTTTAAGCAATAAAAACTGCAAATGTGTGTAAAACTCCAACCAAAGCTTTGGGATTCTAACCACTGCCTGTAACTAGTATAAAGGGGATAGTTTTACTCAAAAAAGCAAGAGAATTTACTGGGAAAGCATCTTTGTGAAGTTATGAGTTACAATAAAAAAAGTGTACAGCAGAGGGAGCTGGGGAGCATTTTTAAGTCATAAAAACAGCAAATGTGTGTAAAACTCAAACCAAAGCTTTGGGATTCAAACCACTGCCTGTAACTAGTATAAAGGGGAGAGTTTTACTCTAAAATGCAAGAGAATTTACTTGGAAAGCATCCTTTGTGAAGTTATGAGTCAAAATAAAAAAAGTGTACAGCAGGCGCTGGGAAGCATTTTTAAGCAATAAAAACAGCAAATGTGTGTCAAACTCCAACCAAAGCTTTGGGATTCAAACCACTGCCTGTAACTAGTATAAAGGGGAGAGTTTTACTCTAAAAAGCAAGATAATGTACTGGGAAAGCATCCTTTGTGAAGTTATGAGTTTCAATAAAAAAAGTGTACAGCAGAGGGAGCTGGGGAGCATTTTTAAGCAATAAAAACTGCAAATGTGTGTAAAACTCCAACCAAAGCTTTGGGATTCAAACCACTGCCTGTAACTAGTATAAAGGGGATAGTTTTACTCAAAAAAGCAAGATAATTTACTGGGAAAGCATCTTTGTGAAGTTATGAGTTACAATAAAAAAAATGTACAGCAGAGGGAGCTGGGGAGCATTTTTAAGTCATAAAAACAGCAAATGTGTGTAAAACTCAAACCAAAGCTTTGGGATTCAAACCACTGCCTGTAACTAGTATAAAGGGGAGAGCGCTACTCTAAAAAGCAATATACTTTCCTGGGAAAGCATCCTTTGTGAAGTTATGAGTCAAAATAAAAAA
>NW_026904496.1:0-18538 GCF_024500275.1 Phycodurus eques | reverse complement strand
TGAATACAGACCATGTGTGAGACAATATCCGTTGAAACAGGATGCATACGAAGGCATCAAACCAGTAATTGAAGATTTGATTGCTGCTGGAGTAATAGTGAAATGTGATGACTCGCCACGCAACACTCCAATATTCCCACTAAAGAAAGCGCCACAATCTGTAGGATGCCGCATGGTGCAAGACTACAAGCGGTAAATAATGCAGTAATTCAAAAAGCTCCATGTGTGCCTGACCTTTGTTGAATACACTTTGTTGAATACACTCAGGCCAGATGCTACAGTCTTTACTGTTGTAGATATCAGCAATGCATTATTTTCTATACCCATAGATAAGGATAGTCATTTTTGGTTTGCATTTACATTTGGAGGATAAAGATACACTTTTACTAGATTGCCACAAGGCTACTGTGAAAATCCAACTATTTATTCCCAAATCATGAGCGCTAGTATGGCTAAATTTCAACCACCAGGAGGAAGTCAAATCTTACTCTATGTAGATAATGTATTGCTGGCATCACCAGACATGGAAACATGTAAAAAAGATACATTAGCATTTTTAAAACATCTGACTGAAGAAGGACACGAAGTGAGCAAAAATAAACTATAAATGTGTTAACAACAAGTCAAATATCTAGGACATAATCTCAGTACAGGAGGAAGAACTATAGTAGAGGATAGAAAAACTGCAATTCTCCAGGCTCCAAAACCTCAAACAAAGAAACAGATGATGTCATTTTTAGGCCTAACAGATTATTGTAGAATCTGAGTTCCAAATTATGCAGAAATCACTGCGCCCCTGAGTAAAATGATGTATGAGGAAGACCTCAAAATGACATCACCCTTAAAGTCGACTGATGAAGCAGAAAAAGCTTTTCTTAGTGTCAAGTACGGCACTAGCCTTGCCAGATTATAGCAAACCCTTTATCCAAATGGTAGATTACAAAGGTCATTTTATGACCTCAGTTTTAGTACAGCAACATGGAGGCAAGATGAAATCAATAGCATATTTTTCTTCCAAACTGGACAGTGTAGCATACGCATTACCGCACTGTATAGCAGTTATTGCAGCATCTATTGCTGTAGAAAAAAGTGCAACCATAGTTTTGTTCCATCCTCTGATTTTAAGGGTACCACATGCAGTTTCTGCATTGCTTTTGCAAATAAACATGACATTTTTATCACCAGCGAGACATTTATCGTGTATGGCTACATTGTTACCGCAACCACATCTAACTATAGAGAGATGCACAGCGTTGAACCCAGCCACATTGTTACCACTACCTGAGCATGGTACAAAACATGATTGTCAAGAGTTAGCCAAAAGCAGAAAAGACCTGAAAGATCAGCCTTGAGAAAAAGGAGAGGTCCTATTTGTAGATGGCTCATCTCAGAAAAATGAACGAGGGCAAACACAAACAGGTTATGCAGTAGTGACTAAAGACACTATAATAAAAGCTGAGCGGTTACCATCAAATTACTCAGCTCAGGCAGCAAAATTAGCAGCGTTAACAGAAGCATGTAAAATAATGAGAGGAAAGGATGTTACTATTGACACAGATAGTCAATATGCATTTGCCACAGTACACACCTTTGCACAATATTGGAAGAATAGAGGCATGATATCATCAACAGGCAAAATGGTTACACATGCAGAACTCTTATCAAAACTATTAGAAGCAGTGCAGCTGCCACGGACCTTAGCCATCTGCAAGTGTGCACCACACACGTCAGGCACAGACAGTGTGTCCCTCGGGAACGCATTTGCAGATAAAACAGCTAAAGAAGCAGCTGTAGGACAGACACGTGTTAACAGTAGAAGATAACACAAATTTAGACAAAGACACGTTAAAAAACATGCAAACACAAAGTCCCAAAGCGGAACAAGAACTTTGGGGAAAAAAAAATGCAAAATGGCATTTATGTATGACCAAATAAAAAAACTATCCTACCAAAAAATCTATACAAATGGGCTGCTATATTGAATCATGGTGTAACACATGTCTCAACAGGAGAGATGGTGGGGTAAATACATTAACGTTATACAACTTATGGTTTTAATTATTATTCAAAAAAATTTTATAGGGCATGTTTGACATGTGCAAGGCACAATCCACAAAGTAATTTGAGACTACGTAGAGGACGCTTCCCTACACCACAATACCTGTTTCAAATTATCCATATGGACTTTATAGAATTAAACCAAAGTGAGGGAAAAAATATTGTTTGGTCATCATAGCCTTTTCAAAATGGATAGAAATCTTCCCAACCAAACATCCAGATCAGAATCAGAATCAGAATCAGAATCATCTTTATTTGCCAAGTATGTCCAAAACACACAAGGAATTTGTCTCCGGTAGTTGGAGCCGCTCTAGTACAACAAACAGTCAATTTACAGAACACTTTGGGGACATAAAGACATTGACAAAAAACAATTGTGCAAAAAGATGCAGAGTCCTCTAGCACTTAGAGCAGTTCGAACGACTAAAATTGCAATAGTCCGGTGCAATGACCATAGTGCAAAGGACGCTGAGACTTCAAGGAGTGTATGCGGTTTAAAGTGACGAGTAGTGCGATCATCTGGGACAATGTTGGTTGTGCAAATGTTACAGATACTCCTCAATCAGTGTGCAAATGGAGCAGATGCTGCTCTGGCATGAGTGGCCAGTATATGCAAATAGTGCAGCATGGCGAGACAACTACAGTGAGTGCACGAGTAATACATAATTGGCCCCAGAGAAATGTGACAACGAACTCAAGTCAAAACATTGCCAGCTTGTTGTAATGGAATTATAGGTTAGGTGTTTAAGAAGTTGATCGCAAGAGGGAAGAAGCTGTTGGAATGTCTACTAGTTCTAGTTTGCGTTGATCGGTAGCGCCTACCTGAGGGAAGGAGCTGGAAGAGCTGGTGACCGGGGTGCAGACGGTCCGAGAGGATTTTGCACGCCCTTGTCTTAGTTCTGGCAGCGTGCAAGTCCTCAATGGTGGGTAGGGGGGTACCGACAATCCTTTCAGCAGTTTTGATTGTCCGTTGCAGTCGGAGTTTGTCCTTTTTTTGTAGCAGCACCAAACCAGACTGTGATGGAAGAACACAGGACCGATTCGATGACCGCTGTGTAGAACTGTCTTAGTAGCTCCGGTGGCAGGCCGTGCTTTCTCAGAAGCCGCAGGAAGTACATCCTCTGCTGGGCCTTTTTGAGGACGGAGTTGATGTTGGTCGCCCACTTCAGGTCCTGAGAGATTGTAATTCCCAGGAACTTGAAGGTCTCGACGGTTGACACAAGGCAGCTGGACAACGTGAGGGGCAGCTGTGGCGAAGGATGCCTCCTGAAGTCCACGATCATCTCTACCGTCTTGAGCGTGTTCAGCTCCAGGTTGTGTCGCCCGCACCACAGCTCCAGCCGCTCCGCTTCCTGTCGATATGCAGACTCGTCACCGTCCTTGATGAGGCCAATGACAGTGGTGTCATCTGCAAACTTCAGGAGCTTGACAGTCGGGTTCGCTGAGGTGCAGTCGTTTGTGTAGAGAGAGAAGAGCAGCGGAGAGAGGACACAACCTTGGGGCGCCCCAGTGCTGATGCTGTGTGTGGATGAAGTGGCCTCCCCCAGCCTGACCTGCTGTGTCCTGCCCGTCAGAAAGCTGTAAATCCACTGGCAGATGGCAGGTGAGACGCTGAGCTGGAGAAGCTTGGTTGAAAGGAATTCAGGGATGATGGTGTTGAACGCTGAGCTGAAGTCCACGAACAGGATCCTCGCGTAGGTCCCTGCACTGTCGAGGTGTTCTAGGATGAAGTGCAGTCCCATGTTGACTGCATCATCCGCAGACCTGTTCGCTTGGTAGGCAAACTGCAGGGGGTCCAGCAGGGGACCTGTGACACTCTTGAGGTGGTCCAGCACGAGACGTTCAAAGGACTTCATGACCACAGATGTCAAAGCGACAGGCCTGTAGTCATTCAGACCAGAGATTGAAGGTTTCTTGGGGACTGGAATGATGGTGGAGCGTTTGAAGCAGGATGGAACTTCGCACATTTCCAAAGATCTGTTAAAGATCTGAGTGAAGACTGGAGCGAGCTGGTCCGTGCAGACTTTGAGGCAGGATGGGGACACACGGTCCAGTCCTGTTGCTTTGTTAATCTTCTGTTGTTTGAAGATGCGTCTCACATCCTGTTCATGGATGATTAACGCAGAAGTCAGAGGTGCGGTTGTGGTCGCGGGTGCGGCCGGGTGGGTGTGTGGAGTGAAACTGTCCTTTTCAAATCTGCAATAGAAGGTATTCAAGTCGTTGGCTAGTGTGCTATTGTTCTCAGCTTGGGGGGATCGTCGCTTGTAATTAGTCAGCGATTGGAATGCACGCCAGACTGATTTCGAGTCGTTCGCGCTAAACTGTTTTTCCAACTTTGCTGCATAGATCCTCTTTGCAATGTTAATTTCTTTAGTAAGCTGGTTTCTAGCTCGATTATACAGGGCCCTGTCCCCGCTCTGATATGCATCTTCCTTAGCTTGGCGAAGCTGCTTAAGTTTAGCAGTGAACCACGGCTTGTTGTTGTTGAATGTCCGAAATGATTTTGTTGGTACACAAACCTCTTCACATAAACTGATATAGGATGTGACAGTGTCCGTATATTCATCCAGGCTGCCATCTGAATTTTCAAAGACATTCCAGTCTGTGCAGTCTAAACAGCTTTGAAGCTTTGAAGATGAATTGACAGTGGGAAAAGCACTTTGTAAGAATATCAAGATATGGTATTCCTGAAAAAATGTACAGTGATAACAGTGCCCATTTTGTTAACCAAATTGTGAAAAAGATAGGAGTAATGTTTCACATTGATCTAAAGAATCATTGTGCTTACCACCCTCAAAGCACTGGATTAGTTGAAAGGATGAATGGAACAATAAAAAACAGTACATTGAAGAAACAGGAAGGCCGTGGACACAGTGTTTGGAATTAGTAAAGCTGAATAGAAACATACCAAGTACTTCAGGGCTAACAGCCTATGAAACATTGTTTGGAAGGCCTGATAAAATACCTCAATTTAAGAACCCATGGGAAACATATGATGAATCTAATTTAGCAGACTACATGCGGAAAATGTTAGAAAAACAACAAGCACAAAAACAAGGTGGTGAGGATCCTTTTGTCTCCCAGCAGGACGCCAAGCGAGTGGAGCCGGGAGACTGGGTTCTTGTAAGAAGTGTAAAAAAAAGAAACATTGGTACACACCGAGGTGGGAAGGCCCATTTCAAGTATTGTTGACAACCCCCACAGCTGTAAAGAAAGCAGAAAGGTCAACTTGGATTCATTTGACACATTGTAAAAAGGTCATTTCGGTTGAAAACTCCGACAAGGGAGGTGAGCAAAAGTGTGATCATAGGGTGGTATCTGTCATGTGTGTGTGTGTTCCGGGTTTTGTCCTCCCCCCTGTTTCACACACACCTGCTCCTGTGAGCATCTTCACCACCTGTGCCTCGTTCACCCTCATTACCCCTTGTATTTAACCTTGTGTCTCATTCCCTCTCGTTGCCAGTTCGTTGTACCTTGTCGTCGCGTTCCAGCATTCCTTGTTTCCACGTCACAGACTCACAGTAAGACTTGACCCTGTTCCGATTATCGACCTTGCCTCTTTGCCTCATGTTTTTGGATACTGTTGCCTTTCTTGGATTGCCTGCCTGTGTACCGACCTATGCCCGTCTATTAAACCTCTCTTTTTGGAAACTGTCCATTTGTTTTGGATTCGTGCATTTTTGGGTCCTATCCTCTGTTCCGTTCATGACAGAATCAGATGTTTAGAATCTGGGAAGACCCGAAAGTCAGTGAAGATTTTCTAAGACACCAAACTAAAGTAGAGTGGATATTTCACCCAGAATGACACCCTAAGTGTTTAAAATCAACTATTGGGTGTTGGATGTCAACGCTATCTGTTATTTAGATTTTTCTGTTAGTTTGGTATTTGTGGGAACCACCCAAGGTTAAACGAACGGACCATAAAGTAACCACTCAACCCTTACTCTTACACAGGGTTAGACATAGTGGCGGACAGTCAGGAACACCAATTCATGTCATTCCCTGGATAGTCTCAGGGGCATATATAAATTCAATTAGTGTAACCATAGCACCAAACACAACGACTAAATTGAGGCTCCAAATTACTAATTGAAAGGGATTTGGAAACACCAAACAGATAACTGGAAAAGGTTATGAGACGTGTTGGTGGTACCTTACAGGACATGTATTAGATTTGAGTTGAAATTCTCTAATTACTACCATAGAGGGTGACTATTGCTCCATAGGACAAAGTCACGAGGCAAAGTACTTTCATAAAAAGATAACACTTGGAAAACAAGGATCAATGTTAAATATGGAAGTGACCCTCTTAGACCGCCTGACGCGGCTGTTTTCAATACATCCTGTTGGGGTTTTCTCTTGTGGGCATATTCTACAAGAACAGACCCCTATTTCCCAAAAATAATTTGCGAAAACAAAACTATGACTCTATTAGAGAACCCCCAAGTGAGTCAGTACACCAACCAAGCAAGGGTGGTAGTAAAACGAATATCACAAATGTTTTGATTTTGATTGGGAAATTCAGTCCATGACAGGAGTTTCAGGACAGAATAATAAGTGGTTGCTTATGGTAGAACAAGCTTCTAATCTGACCCACAAGGACTGTGTCGTGTGCATGGGCTCGAGACCATTATTACAGATAATACCAGCCATCATTCCACAAAATTGTGTCATTGATGTTATGAATAATACTAATCCTAGTAATACATGTATGATTTGGGACAGCGTGTTTCATGTGACTCGAGTTGATAAGCACAAACCTATGTTTTCCACAAAGGTCTGGGAGTAAACAAGGGTGTTTATTACAGTATAGTATAAAGTGGAAATGAGATAAGGGTGTGGGACTTTATTGCAGGAAAGCTCCCACCAGGGTGCATGTGGAGGCCACGGAGAACAGATGTTAGAGAGGAGGTGGCTGCGGGGAGCCACTGTGGACATAAGATGCAAGACCGCGACTGGAGCCAGCGGCAAATGGTCATCATTCTGCAGGACAATGAGGACGTCAGTGGGTGATGGACCAATCAGACGACAGCGATTCCATACTTCCTCTTTCAAACATTGTATAAGTCGGGGGCAAGAACAGATAGCTTTGTTCAGTCTGCGCTGTCTCTGCTGAGGCTAGGATAAGCGTAGCTACTGACCCAGAGCTCTGTAAAATGTATAGACTCCTCTGTCAGGTATAAATTGGTTGACTTTTAACACGTCGTTATAATTGTAGCTCTTTCACGAAAACGAACACGCATGGAACCTCGAAAGTAAAAGGTGATTATAAAATTCAGGTTCCTACAGTATCAATCGTGATAGAAATTAACTTCAATCCACAGCCAAGAGGGGACATCTGGTGGTGGTGTGGAGATGCTAGACTATTTGATAAATTACCAAAGAATGTAATAGGTCTCTGTGCTCTGGTAACTTTGTTGTTACCGGTATCAGCACATCCCATGTCTGAACAAGAATTAACAGCTAGGTTATCCACTGTCATGCCAGAACATTGGCGACGTCAGAAAAGAGCAGCAGACTTGCAGAGCCAAAATGATCCAACATACATTGACGCCATTGGTGTTCCCCATGGTGTTTTAAGTGAGTACAAATTTGAGGATCAAATAGCTGCAGGATTTGAGTCCTCGATCTGTTGGTGGTGCAAAACCAACAAAAAACGTAGACAGAATCAACTACATCCATTACAATGTGAAAAAATTGGGCAATTGTACACAGAGTGGGTTTGAAGCTGCACACGAACAGCTATCAGCCGCATCACTGATGGCATTGCAAAACAGGGTAGCTGTTGACATGTTGTTGGCTGAGAGGAGGAGTATGTGCTATGTTCAGGAGAACAATGTTGCACATTCATTCCCAACAACATAGCTACGGATGGCAGTCTCACCAAGGCCATAGAGGGACTCCGAACCCTTAATGGTAAAATGAAGGAACACTCTGGTGTTGACACCTCCATGTGGAACTCCGGGATGAATGCCTTTGGAAAATACAAAGCCGTGGTGTCCTCAATTTTGGTATCAATCGCTGTTTTTACAGCACTTTTGACCTTGTGGATGTTGTTGTATTCCTTGTCTGCGTTCTCTCGTTAATAGATTGATAACAACAGCAATCTCACCCATGGAGAACCAGATGGCTCAAATGTATCCTTTACTTGGTCCTGACCCTAAAGATAATGATAGTAATGATGATAATGACGTGTATTATGAGCTGCCTAATTTATTTCTAGATCCAGGTGACTATGAATTAGATTAGATTAACATTGCCTCTGAGTGTAAATGTATTTGTTTTCATAAAAATGATCCTCCAGTCGAACATCTAATTGAAATGAGTAAATATGTGATAAACAGGAGGGAAATGTCAGAATAAAAATATAAGTTATCTCATGTTTACTTAATCCTATTTCAAAGCTTGCATTTAGCAGTATAATGTTGCTTGAGTATAATGTTGATTGTATCATGTAAATTGAAGTTGTCTGTGAGTCTGTTTACATGTTGCTGCGATGTGCTCCCCCAACTTTATAGCAGCAACAGCTGTGTAACTGAATTTAAAAGAATTTAAAACATTTTGTTCATTTTTAAAAAGGAAAATAGTACTCTACAATACTGTATGTAATAAAACAGTCATAACATTTAACAAACAGTTAGTGCATCATAATTTAATGCTTCAATTTATTGTGCCGCTTCTTCTGGTGTGCCCGCCTTGGCCACCGGGAGACAGTATAATATAATGATGCACCGAAAAAAGTACAAATATACAAATACAAAAAATAGCATGCAAGGGAAGACATATTTGGGTGCAACTACATCCGACAGGTAGGGCTTGTCTCCTCCACTGTAACAGTCGAGGTAACTGAGCCCTTTCTCATGGCCTTCCAAAGTGAAGTTAGGAGAGGATGAGCCCAGCGGCCAAACCTGAAACAATAAAAGGACGACGAAATGAATTATTTCAATATTTTTTGATAGAACAACATGGAGCAATATACATTTTTGAGACAGCTATTACACTGGATCTAATTAGATCAGTGGTTCTCAAACTTTTACAAGTAATGTTGGCTCTCCAAGTATCACCATAATTACTAACATGGAAATTGAGTAGCTCAATAGATCCAAGTTTTCATTCAAATCTAGGCAGAGGTTTTATTCTTATAAATTACACTTAATATTACTGTAAGCCAATGTAATATTATGCAGTTTGAACATTAACACTGTGTTTAAATACGAACAAAATACACAAAATGGGAAAATGTAAAAAATAGACTTTTTTTTTTTTTGTCCTGTTCGGCTGTTAGGTCAAGCAGAATGGAGGATCTGTATACCTTTTATGCCGGAACAGTTTTACTCTATCACAGTGGAGTTTTTAAGCTGCCGCTGTTCCGCAGCTTCATCCGGGTGGCCGGCTGTCAAGGCGGATTGCCCTGGCCGCCGGCCCCACCGAGGCGCCCCGACAACCGACCACCCGAAGGAGTTCGCAAGGACCCGATGCCACTGCCCGAGATCGGGAAGGAGTGAAGAAAGTCCCGCCTCCATAGATGCCGGAACCGCAAACAGAAGAGAAAATCCCCACTCCATGCATGTGTCCTTTCACCAAGCAAATCAGTCTAAAATGTGAGAAGGAAAAAAACAGAAAAGAAAAATAATTTAAAAAATATGTATAATAATAATACCCCGCCTTTCGCTCGAAGATAGCTGGGATAGGCTCCAGCACGCCCGCGATCCGAGTGAGGATAAGCGGAACGGAAGATGAATGAATGAATATAATAATAATTTAAAAAAAACAAGTACATTAATGAATAAGAAAAAAATAAAGAGAATGTCAAATAGAAAAATAATAAAACAACAACAACCTCGACAACAAAGAATACATGTCAAAAGTTTACCTTTACACTTACAAGATAGTCTTGTTATTGTCAGATGGCACAATACCCAGCCAAAAGAATCAAGTGTCTAGATTTAGCATGTTGAGGAAGGGTGCAAAGCTATCGACTTGATTTTTTCGTTCTGCTGATATTTTTTCTAACGCAATATATTCTATGATGACATTAAGCCAGTGACTGATGTTCATAGCTTGTTTGTTTTTTCAGTTTAATCGAATTGTTTTCTTAGCGGTAGCTAACGCGAGGAGTAATCTTCTTTTCCTTTCGGCTTGTCCCGTTAGGGGTCGCCACAGCGCGTCATCCTTTTCCATGTAAGCCTATCTCCTGCATCCTCCTCTCGAACACCAACTGCCATCATGTCTTCCCTCACGACATCCATCAACTTTCTCTTTGTTCTTCCTCGAGCTCTCTTGCCTGGCAGCTCCATCCTCATCATCCTTCTTCCAATATACTCACTATTTCTCCTCTGGACGTGTCCAAACCATTGAAGTCTGCGCTCTCTAACTTTGTCTCCAAAACATCGAACCTTGGCTGTCCCTCTGATGAGCTCATTTCTAATTTTATCCAACCTGGTCACTCCAAGAGCGAACCTCAACATCTTCATTTCCGCCACCTCCAGCTCTGCTTCCTGTTGTCTCTTCAGTGCCACTGTCTCTAATCCGTACATCATGGCTGGCCTCACTACTGTTTTATAAACTTTGCCCTTCATCCTAGCAGAGACTCTTCTGTCACATAACACACCTGACACCTTCCTCCACCCGTTCCAACCTGCTTTGACCCGTTTCTTCACTTCCTGACCACACTCACCATTGCTCTGGACGGTTGACCCCAAGTATTTAAAGTCCTCCACCCTTGCTATCGCTTCTCCCTGTAGCCTCATTCTTCCCCCACCAGCCCTCTCATTCATGCACATATATTCTGTTTTACTTCGGCTAATCTTCATTCCTCTTCTTTCCAGTGCATGCCTCCATCTCTCTAACTGTTCCTCCAGCTGCTCCCTGCTTTCACTGCAGATCACAATGTCATCTGCAAACATCATGGTCCACGGGGATTCCAGTCTAACCTCATCTGTCAGCCTATCCATCACCACTGCAAAAAGGAAGGGGCTCAGGGCTGATCCCTGATGCAGTCCCACGTCCACCTTAAATTCTTCTGTCACACCTACAGCACACCTCACCGCTGTTCTGCTGCCCTCGTACATGTCCTGTATTATTCTAACATACTTCTCTGCCACTCCAGACTTCCGCATGCAGTACCACAGTTCTTCTCTGGGTACTCTGTCATAGGCTTTCTCTAGATCTACAAAGACACAATGTAGCTCCTTCTGACCTTCTCTGTACTTTTCCATCAACATCCTCAAGGCAAATAATGCATCTGTGGTACTCTTTCTAGGCATGAAACCATACTGTTGCTCGCAAATACTCACTTCTGTCCTGAGTCTATCCTCCACTACTCTTTCCCATAACTTCATTGTGTGGCTCATCAACTTTATTCCTCTATAGTTGCCACAGCTCTGCACATCACCTTTGTTCTTAAAAATGGGCACCAGTACACTTTTCCTCCATTCCTCAGGCATCTTCTCACGCACTAGAATTCTATTGAACAAGCTGGTCAAAAACTTCACAGCCACCTCTCCTAGATGCTTCCATACCTCCACAGGAATGTCATCAGGACCAACTGCCTTTCCATTTTTCATCCTCTTTAATGCCTTTCTAACTTCCCCCTTACTAATCATTGCCACTTCCTGGTCCACCACACTTACCTCTTCTACTCTCCCTTCTCTATCATTTTCCTCATTCATCAACTCCTCGAAGTATTCTTTCCATCTAGCAAGCACACTGCTGGCACCAGTCAACATATTTCCATCTCTATCCTTAATCACCCTAACCTGCTGCACATCCTTCCCATCTCTGTCCCTCTGTCTGGCCAGCCTGTATAGATCCTTTTCTCCTTCTTTAGTGTCCAACCTGCCATACATGTCATCATATGCCTCTTGTTTTGCCTTTGCCACCTCTACCTTTGCCCTGTGTCGCATCTCAATGTATTCCTTTCGCCTCTCCTCGGTCCTCTCAGTGTCCCACTTCTTCTTAGCTAACCTCTTTCCTTGTATGATTTCCTGTACTGTGAGGTTCCACCACCAAGTCTCCTTCTCTCCTTTCCTGCCAGAAGATACACCAAGTACTCTCCTGCCTGCTTCTCTGATCACCTTGGCTGCAGTGGTCCAGTCTTCTGGAAGCTCCTGCCGTCCACCGAGAGCCTGTATCACCTCTTCCCGAAAAGCTGCACAACACTCGTCCTGTCTCAGCTTCCACCACATGGTTCTCTTCTCTGCCTTTGTCTTCCTAATTTTCCTCCCCACCACCAGAGTCATCTTACACACCACCATCCTATGCTGTCTAGCCACACTCTCCCCTACCACTACCTTACAGTTGGTAACCTCTTTCAGATTACATCGTCTGCACAAGATGTAATCCACCTGTGTGCTTCTACCTCCGCTCTTATAGGTCACCCTATGTTCGTGCCTCTTCTGGAAAAAAGTGTTCACTACAGCCATTTGCATCCTTGTTGCAAAGTCTACCACCATCTGTCCCTCCAAGTTCCTTTCCTGGATGCCGTATTTACCCATCACTTCTTCATCACCCCTATTACCTTCACCAACATGTCCATTACAATCTGCACCAATTACGACTCTCTCTCTGACTGGGATGCTAAGAACTACATCATCTAGCTCCTTCCAGAATTTCTCTTTCACCTCTAGGTCACATCCTACCTGTGGGGCATAGCCACTAATCACATTACACATAACACCCTCAATTACAAATTTCAGCCTCATCACTCGATCTGATACTCTTTTCACCTCCAAGACATTCTTAGCCAACTCTTCTTTTAAAATAACCCCGACTCCATTTCTCTTCCCATCGACACCATGGTAAAATAATTTAAACCCTGCCCCTAAACTTCTAGCCTTACTGCCTTTCCACCTGGTCTCCTGGACACACAATATATCAACCTTTCTCCTCATCATCATGTCAACCAACTCCCGAGATTTTCCTGTCATAGTCCCAACATTCAAAGTCCCCACATTCAGTTCTAGGCTCTGTGTTTTCCTCTTCTCTTTCTGCCGAAGAACCCGCTTTCCACCTCCTCTTCTTCTTTGACTTCGACCCACAGTAGCTGAATTTCCAACGGCGCCCCGCAGGTTGACGGCGCCGGTGGCGGACGTTGTTAACCCGGGCCACGACCGATCCGGTATGGAATTCTTTGGATGAACGCTCATATTTGTTTGGCAAGGTTTTAAGCCGGATGCCCTTCCTGACGCAACCCTCTGCATTTATCCGGGCTTGGGACCGGCCTACAGTTTGCACTGACTTGTGTCACCCATAGGGCTGCATTTGACGCGAGGAGTAATGATTCTGAATATTTATTAGGGAGGTCGATTATGCTTAAGTCACAAAGTACGCGCAATCTTGGGGAAAGTGGAATCCTGAAATTCAAAATATCAGTTTCTGTGTAACCGAAGAACAAAAGCATTGAATTGGTGTGCATTACCATATAGCATGAAAATAGGTACCTGGGGTATTTTTGGTGCACTGCGTGCATATATTAGATAGAGAGAAGCCCATTTTATGCATATTGTACGAGACTTTACGCTGATCTGACCAGTGTGATTGTTATCGGCCAATAATTAGCATTTTATCTGATCGGGTTTCATGTCATAATTCGCCGATCCGATCAATGACGTCATCGATCGGCTCCGCACAAGAGATTTAACTCCACGTCTTCGTCGCGTATGAATCCAAAAACTTGTTTATTTTTAGCTTTATCACGTGTCTTGTGGCGTCGTACTCGATCTGACAGCCAATAAAGTTTTTTTCAATCTTGTCGGTGAAAAAACATGTCGTCGGTGTGGGACTATTTTGCGTTGTCTCAGACAAACAACACGCAAGTTATGAGCAGTCTGTGCACAACTGAAGTACGTCGTGGGGAACGTCATCTAAATGCTTCAACACAACAAATTTGATCGGGCACCTGAAGAATGTACACAAGGAGGAGCATGCCGTGTTCAAGAAACGCAGCGTGGGGGGAAAATACAAGCGGAAAAAAAACCCTCAACAACAAAGGAAAAGTCAAACGGACGCAAACTCTGGACAGCACCTGTCCATATAGCAGTTAGAGTAAGCATGTCATTAACAGTGTTTGTTAAAGTAATTTAATTACAGGCGGCATGGTGGCTGACTGGTTAGAGCGTCTACCTCACAGTTCTGAGGACCATGGTTCAATTGTGGTTATCTGCAACATTTGCACAATCAACATTTTCCCAGATTATCACACTACTCCCTTGAAGTCTGCGCCCTTTGCACAATGGTCATTGCACCGGACAACTGCAATATTAGTCATTCGAAGTGCGAGAGGACTCTGCATCTTTTTGCACAATTGTCAAAAAATAAAATAAAATAAATTTAAAAATGTACCGGCATTACCAGATAACTAGCAACCCTTTATTGCTCAGTGACTGTTTTTTTTGTCAATGTCTTTATGTCCCAAAAGTGTTCTCTGTCAATTGACTGTCTGTTGTCATACCGGAGCGGCTCCAATTACCGGAGACAAATTCCTTGTGTTTGATATAATTTCAGATAACTATGTGGCTTATGGCCATACTACCCTGAGAATGCCCGATCTCGGAAGCTAAGCAGGAGTGGGCCTGGTTGGTACTTGGATGGGAGGCCACCTGGGAATACCAGGTGCTGTAAGCTTTTTCACTTTAGATTCTTGTGGAATCGTTTTTTTATCGGTGGTTGACCGAAATTATAATGCAGTCTCTTTCTTATGACTTAGTGACAATTAGTCAAAAACAGATATGCAAATAGTGCAGAGTGGCGAGACTACGACAGTGAATGCACGAATAATGGATAATTGGCCCGACAGAGATGTGACCACAATGTCGAGACAAAATTGGCAGCATGATTACAAAGGCATTGTAAGTGAACTGTTAAAGAAGTTAATGGCAAGCGGGACGGAGGTATTGGAATGTCTGCTTGTTTTAGTTCGCATTGCAAAGGCACAAAAAGGCCCAGCAGAGGATGTAATTCCTGTGGCTTCTGAGAAAGCACGGCCTGCCACAGGAGCTGCTGAGGCAGTTCTACACAGCGGTCATCGAATCAGTCCTGTGTTCTTCCATCACAGTCTGGTATGGTGCTGCTACAAAAAAGGACAAATTCCGACTGCAACTGACAATCAAAACTGCTGAAAGGATTGTCGGTACCCCCCTACCCACCGTAGAGGACCTGCACGCTGCCAGAACCAAGACAAGAGCGTGCAAAATCCTCTCGGACCCTCCGCATCCGGGTCACCAGCTCTTCCAGCTCCTCCCCTCAGGTAGGCGCTACCGATCAATGCAAACTAGAACTAGCAGAAATTTCAACACCTTCTTCCCTCTTGCAATCAACTTCTTAAACACCTAACCTACAATTCCATTGCAACATGCTGGCAATTTTTGTGTCTTGAGTTTGTTGTCACATTTGTCGGGCCAATTATATATTACTCGTGCACTCACTGTAGTAGTCTCACCACGCTGCACTATTTGCATATCTGTTGTTGACCAATACTGGCCACTCATGCCAGTAGCATCTGCTCCATTTGCACACTGACTGAGGAGTATCTGCAACATTTGCACAATCTACACTGTCACAGATTATCGCACTAATCGCTTGAAGTCTCGGCGACCTTTGCACAATGGTCATTGCACTGGACTATTGCAATATTAGTCATTCGAACTGCTCTAAGTGCGAGAGGACTCTACATCTTTTTGCACAATTGTCAAAAAAAAAAATTTACCAGCATTACCAGATAACTAGCAACCCTTTATTGCACAGTGACTGTTTTTTTTGTCAGTGTCTTTATGTCCCAAGTGTTCTCGGTCAATTGAGTGTATGTTGTCGTAATAGAGCGGCTCCAATTACCGGAGACAAATTCCTTGTGTGTTTTTTGGACATACTTGGCAAATAAAAATGATTCTGATTCTGATTATTCAATAGCTCTTACCTGGGGGAAGGAGCTGGAAGAGGTGGTGGGTGCTGCATTGGCAGGGACCAGTAAACACTGAGCTGTTCTTGCTGAGGAATAAATTGGAGTCAATGGAAATTAAAAAATGTTGAGGTGCGGTCCTTAGGGCGAGGGTGCAATACGTAGTGGAAGGGGAACGCTCCACTGCTTTTTTCTTTGGACTCGAGAAAGCAAAACAGAGTAAGGCCTATTTTAACTCTTTAGTGTCAAGAAGTTCAAATTAGGTGCAAACGGATGTTGGGGACATTTTGGAGGAAGTGGCGCGTTTTTACGGAGATTTATTTGTGTCACAACACACCTCAAGTAATAATGCTCTGGAGGCAGTTGGTGCTTTAAATAAGGCTTTGACCCAAGAGGATATGGAATGGTGTGATGTTTAGTCTGCGCTGTCTCTGCTGAGGCTAGGATAAGCGTAGCTGCTGACCCAGAGCTCTGTAAAATGTATAGACTCCTCTGTCAGGAATAAATTGGTTGACTTTTAGCACATTGTTATAACTGTAGTTCTTCCACGAAAACGAACACACATGGAACCTCGAGAGTAATAGGTGATTATAAGATTAGGTTCCTTCACTGCTCGATGGATTTTGTATTGGGAGTGCCAGAATTCATGGCAGGGAAGTTGCCTCAGATGAGCTGGTTGTTTCTTTTATGGGCTGCCAGCTTATAGAGAGGATGATGATATCCTGGAGAAACTCCAGGCTTGGGGAGTCTCAGCAGTCTCTGAGGTGAGGAGGAGAATGTGGCTGGGAACGGACATCGCGGACGGCACAAGGTTTGTAAAGGTGACATTCACCACCACTGTACAGTCTCTGCCTTACTCTGCTAGGTTTGTCACAGCGGCAGGTCCGGAGTACTTTCGTGTTATTCACGATCGACAGGTTAAAGTTTGTCGAGGGTGTCTCTCTCCCAGCCATGTGTACAGGGACTGTCCCGAGTTTCTGTGTAGGAAGTGTGGGGTCCAGGGGCATTATGCCCGCGAGTGTCAGTTGACCAATCTGCAAAGGTGTGCTACATGCAGGCAATATTTTCCTTTCTGTGTTTGTGAAAAGGGGACATTAGATGGGGGGGATGCCTTGTGCCCGGGCTCCTGATGCCAAGTCCTCCATCCTCCCTGTTTCGTCTGGATCGCTGGCTGCTGGTCTGGGGGAATCAACTATGACACGTTTGCTGGTGGAGGCGCCTGTGACTGTGGGGGCTGGAGGGATTGTTCCTCGCCCGACTCCTGAACGGGGGGGAGGGGAGGAAAACAGATGTAGGGGACATTTTGGAGGAAGTGGAGCGTTTTTACGGAGATTTATTTGCGTCACAACGCACCTCAAGTAATAATGCTCTGGAGGCAGTTGGTGCTTTAAATAAGGCTTTGACCCAAGAGGATATGGAATGGTGTGATGCTCCCATCTCTGAATCAGAAGTTTTTAGCGCTATATTGTCTTTGAATAATAACAAAAGCCCGGGGAGGGATGGAATAACTGCTGAATTTTACAAAGCGTTTGTAAGCCAACTCACGGCCATATTGCATAGGGTTTTTACAAGTATGCAGACATTCGATCGGGTTGCCGCGACTTTAAGCGAAGGGATTGTCACACTGATTTTTGAACAGGGGGACCACAAATCTTGGTAATTACAGGCCCATTAGTTTGTTGAACAGTGACGACAAGGTCCTCGTGAAAGTTTTAGCGAATAGGCTTAAAGTGGTGATAGGCAGTATTATTTCAGAAACACAAACATATGGTATACCACGCAGGGAAATTGCTGACACAATTTTGACTCTAAAATATTTGATCAAACAGATGAATGACATGCGTGGGATCCATGTATGCATTGATTTTGAGAAATCATTTGACAGAGTTGAGCATGATTTATTATGGTTGGTTTTGAAGAAGTTTGGTTTCGGTCAAATCTTCATAGGATGGATTCAGAGGTTATATTTGAGTGCTTTTAGTAGGATCAAAGTCAATGGATTGCTGACGGGCCCTGTGAGGCTGGGGAGGTCGGTGAGACAGAGTTGCCCTTTGTCCTCACTGCTTTACAGCCTTGTGGCGGAACCGCTGGCTGCCCTGCTCAAGCAGAATAATTTTATTAGGGGTATTCTGACACCAGCAAACAATGAAGTTAGAATTCTTCAATATGCAGATGACACAAATTTGTTAGTCAGGGATGTAGAGAGTCTTAAAATGGCTCTCCATGAACTGAATGTTTACTGCCAGGCCTCTGGCGCAAAGATAAATACTAATAAACACAACTATGGCTGTGTTTGGTGCGTCGCAGGCTACTCTCTGGCACCTGAGGTTTTCGTGAGGTCGGGAACAGCTACGAAGTTCTGGGGGTCTTGTTGGGTAAGGTTGCGGAGGTATGTAATAGGGAAAACATGGGAGAACATTTAGAATAAAAGAGAAAGTCAACTTAACGTATCGAGGTTGAGAAATCTAACCCTGAAACGTAAAGTCCTAGTGATAAACGCTTTGTGTATTTCAAAGTTGGTACATGCCCTGACTGTTACTGATTTGCCTGGTGACATTTTGAGGAAGCTAACGGCAATTTTCAGCC